>NW_008752148.1:226219-248100 GCF_000715545.1 Opisthorchis viverrini | reverse complement strand
ATATATATATATATATATATATTGTTGGCACGCGACCCTCTCCGTTTCGAGATGGTCCCTTCACGAAGGCCTTATACAAGAACCGACAGAACTGGGGGATAAAAATAAGCACGTACCAGATGTTTAGGTGGCTTCGAGATTCGCCCAGATGTGGATGTTCGTCGCGCAAGAGGGAATGGAAGGATTTCTTCCTCGGGAACTTCCGGTTCGAAATCAGGGTCCTCCTCATCTGACCCTCGTTTCCGACGCTTTCGGCTGCCACCCTTTGCTGTGTTTCTCTGTTTAGGCTTACCGATGCCAGCCCGAGAGCGATCGGGACCGAAAACCCCAGGAGCAGTAGCGCCACCACCGCCGCCGCTACTGGCATCGTTGTCGTCGTGGCGCCGTTTAGCTTTTGTCACCCGGAAAATGATACGCCGATTTGTGAGACGATTGTAAATCGCACTCGGTCGGGAGCTGCTGCTGGAAATCAGAGCTTGGTTGGTCAGAACCTGGATAATTTGCTGCAAATGTTCATCCGACACGTCCTGTGTTGTAATGTATTGATTGCCTTGTTGAATGATGCGGATTGGATTTTTATTCGAACCTACAGGGGCGCTGGGGTCGGCGGCTGGCATTCGGGCTTGGATTTTCTGGACCTCTTCCAAATCAATGGGCTCAATATCCATATCCTGTTGTGGCGAACCCTGAGGCATGACCAACGGATTCGCGGTTTGCTGATACATGATATTGTCCGTGGAACCATCATGCAAGTAGTGTTCGTCTGTCAGCTGTGGAGGGCCGGATGCGGATGGATCTGAGTAGATTAGCTGAGAGTCTGAATTGGACACTTCAGCGCTCAGGCCAGCCATGAAAGGCTCTGAGTCTGAATGGAGGACATTGGTATCCACTATCTGTATTTGACCTTGTTGGATCGTGTTGGAATCGTAAGAATAGGGAGTTGACACGACTGAATGGGGATGTGCATGCATAGGTCAAGCACTCAGAAGCTGCAAATAGGAAAATTATAATAGTCAGATTGGACGAACTGAAATGGAGCCAAAAACTGTTGGGTCAATGAAGTTAATAAAGCCGGTGATTGCCAGGCTTTTTATGGGAAAAAGCTATCAATTTCGTGTCATGTTGGTTAAAGCGCGAGAGGGCTAAATACCCAAAGTTTCTCCCTTATGAAAGCCGAAACCAATGAACGCAATGATCATGACTATGGATAAACATGGAAGACGCCGAGATAGCGTCATACTGACGAACCTCTTTATCACAGGCGTCAACGGACACAGAGTAGGGTCCCATACCATACTTCCATACTCCGTAGGAAGCAAAAATGAAAAGATTACAACACTGAATTAGAGAAATGTGGACATGTCTGCTTCACCGACCCCCTTTTTTAACTCACACTGCTTTCTTATAGATGAGTGAGACCTGGTTCCACACCGAACGACAGTGAGGTATCAGTCATCGTACTCAGTAGCAATAAACATGTGCCAACTGCGCAAAAGTTTTAGATGCCAAATTTTTGCTCACCAACTATGTTGGGGACTGAGGCGAAGAAATATGCATTGGAATCGACATTGGCAGCTACGAGAACGCTTTATGGGAAAAATGGAGTTCAGTTAGGTTGTTGGACAAACGCGAGCCGTGTACACGTACAGCGTGATTTGGGTCGCCATGGCATATGAAGGCGGAGGGGATTGTGAAGGGGAAATCAGGAAAGCAAACTAATCGGAAGAATCGCAGATTAATTATCACGAGTAAGTGAATACGTACAACAGCACAACTTTCGAATCGTTCAGCTGTAGCACCCTTTCAGTGCCTAGCAGCCATGCCACACGAAAGAGGCACGAGGGCTGGGATACTGCCAGGTTGCCCAAGCCTAGACAGGGAAAGTCGAGAGGCAGAGGTCAGGTTCGAACCACGGACCTTCCGGTCAGTAAATTCGCGCTCTAGCCACCTGGTCCATCTCGCCCCCACAACACAACTTTGAGACAATATCAGTCAATAAACAACTTCAGGTTGATACTCAACCTCAATGATGACACACATCAGTGTAGCTAAGATCCGCTGTTGCGAGTCTCGTGTCCAGTTAAGGTGGCATGTTACCTACCTTGTCTTGCGGTGTTGCCCAGAGGATGGTGGATCAACTGATCAACTGACATACAAATCTACTCTGTCCAAAAACGCGAACACTAAGTTTCCATGCGGGAGAGGAATACGAAGATAAATGTTACTCCTTAAACGGACAATCCTACACAGTGCAACTGTCAGAAACGTGGTGAAGCACCCATAACCACCCTTGCACACCATTAAGGAAAATATACAGAGACAGGACAAAGTAGCAATTGAATGGGACACCGTTGGCAACGTCAAAATGCTGGTAGCTAGAATGAGTTCAGGAGCTGGCGATCAGATGGCAGTCGATCTCTTCGCCGTGATTGCTAGTTGAGTACCAAACGTTTCGCCACCATATGAAAAGACAGTTGGCGCGAATCAACAGCGTGTATTATGAACAGCGCCACCAGGTTTTTCAACTTTCTAGAGCCGCTTTGTCCGGCCGCCGCGTTAATTCTTTACCATGCCCCCCCCCCCCGCGCAGTATTTGCCTTCAGTGTTTTACTCGGAACAAAAGCCTCGCAAGTAGGTCCGTCCCCGAATTTCACCAGTGTGTTAGCATTGGTGCTTCAGTTCAGTTTTTCAGCCCACAACCCGTCTAAAGAGGCTCAGCCGTTTCAGCTGCTACAGCCTCGCTCTTCCAGTATATAAAAAGGGAGATGATGGCTCGGTCACTTCGTTGATTTTGAATGATTCTGTTTGTCTGATACGGCAGAAGTTGACAGCTATGCAGTCAAGGCGGTAGCCTTTATGAATGGCTGCGTGACAGCTATTTAGCTTATCTCAAAATGCACCTCCCATCCGAGGAAACGGCATTTATCAACTCGACTGAGTTTATTGGTAGATTATTTCAGGTTCCTTTGCCAGGTGATGGACTGATCGCCCCTGGTTTTCATCCGACACCAGGCTGGGCGGAGAGGGCCCTACCGGCCTAACTAGCGTGAATTATGCAGCGTGACCAGCGAATCTATTGGGGTAGAGTAGACTTCACCGAAGACCACCGCTTTTGAATATAGGGATTACCATCAAGGCACTCCATTCTGTCGGAATTCTTTCCTAATTCCGGACATTTCGGAGTAGGGACGTTAGGTTAGCCATGAGGGCCTCACTACCTTCTCTAAAGAGCCCACGATGAAAGCCGTTCAGTCCAGATGCTTTGTTGCGCCGGACTTCCGTGATCGATGGTGGATTGCTGTTGATGTTTCATTCGGTTTCATTTTTTCACTTCATAGGATGGGTTGATGGGGGCCATCTGAACTGTCCTTCATTATTAGGTCGATGGTACAAGAAATTAGTGTGAATTAAGTGAGGCTCTATCCTTTCTGGAGTGTAGTTTTACTAACACTCACCCTCCCCGGACCAGTTAACTGGGTAAGGCGGAACAGGGTACAATCGTCCCCCGTGGCAAAAGCACTCTCCACTTCCCGGGTCTTTTCGATTCACCAGCGCTCTCTGCCAACCCTCAGGTTCTTAATTACTCGGCGTTTTAGGAACCTGCGCGCACTATCATAATTGTTTGCTGCTGGTATAGTTTTCCTGACTTCAACCAGATCTGTTGATCGTTACGAGACCCAGTGCTTGTTGGAGTGTGCAAGCAAATAATGGCTGTAATAATAATAATAATAAACACCCTTTCGGTGCCTAGCTGCCATGCTACCGGAAGGAAGGACAAGGGATGAGATATTGCCAGGTTGCCCACGCCTAGACAGGAGAAGCCGAGATACAAAGATCGTTTCGAACCACGGACCTTCCGGTCAGTACATTCGCACTTTAACCACTGAGCAATCTCGGGTAGGAAGCATCAAAAGCTGTGTTGCATCTAACTCCAACAGTCATCTAGATACCATAATAACCATCGTGCCCATCAAGTCCTGGAAGATTCGAGATCAAATCAACCCGATATCGTACAGCTACAGAGGCGCTCTGAGGTGACGAACTGAATGGCTTTGTATCAGCCGGCGCGTTACGGAGAGCAAGTGAATAGATACGCATGTCCGCAAAATGCAGTGAATGAACAGCCAAAATGAAGGACAATCTTGTATAGAAGCTCTCCATTGATAGCTGAGTGCTGCATGGTCCAAGTGAGTCCACAACTGGCTTGCAGTTGGTGACCTCCGAATCATACGTGAGCGCTTGTGCTGAAAGTTTGTGCTAGCTAATACGAATGTTTCCACGTAATTGAAGAATTCGCATCCGACTATCTAAAAAAATTGTCTGTACAATGAGCAACAAACACCAAAAAATCGTTCAGCTGTAGCACCCTATCGGTGCCTGACTGCCATGCCACCAGAAGGAAGCACGAGGGCTGGGGCACTGGACAGGGGAAGTCGAGAGGCAGAGGTCGGGTTCGAACAACTGAGCTTCCGATCAGTAATTTCGTGCTCCAACCACCACATCTGAACTCACAATTCGAAGTTCAACTAGATGGTGGCAAGACTGTCAAGGAAAGTAAGCAAGCAAGTCCGCGACGTCCTGCTGCAGTTGCCGGGTGCTCGACCACACCATCCTGAAAAAGTGTCAACGGAGCTGGACCTGGGACAACAAGTCAGTGAACTGAAGCTGGGTAATAGACAGCCGTCAGCGTTATTCAGTGGAATGCGCCTAGCATTAGGGGACTGGGCGGTTTCTTCCATGAGAAGTGGCTGCAGGGACTGCCAGAAAACATGCAGTGTTTTTGGAAATTCTCCAGCACCAGCCCGCAGGACAAACTGATCTAGCATCAAGGGATCAGCATCCCTCACGTTGCGAACGCAACTGCTATTCACCCTATCTTGCTGATCGACCCAAAGATTCACCATCTACAAGACGAGATCAGGGCTCTTCACCAGGATTTTCAATCTCTGGCTTTGAGGTGCAGACAGGTGGGCAGCAGCAACCAAAACTCAAGTTCACGCTCGTGTGGTTCTCGTGAACAAGTCTCCCCACCACCCAGTCCAGGCAGTCTGCGTTGCCACCACGAACAACTTGTAGATCCGGCTCAACGCTGCCGATCATCGTGCAGCCACAATTTAACCCAGGAAGTATGGGTAACCAGCACCCGTTTCGCCGCCACTGCAGTCACCTGTTCTATGATAGCGTCAAACCTACCTAGTCAACACAAGAGCTGAGGTCAGTAACGTCCCTACTGGTACAGGTGACCAACCACCCAACTGTCTCGCACTCGAGGGCGCCAACGGCATCTCCATAAAAACCATCTGTGACCGCTTCATTAGCGTCGACCTGGAGCTTCGTTGCGAGCCTCCGCGGATTTTGTTGCAACCAACGCGCCCTTTTCTATCCTGCGAATTGATTTTCTCTGCTGCTGGTTGACAAGTGCCGACACCAACTGATCGACCATTAGACTAAGTTTTCCATTACGGGCGAATGGTCGAACACTCCTTCAATCACCTTGGTTTCGCATCCCAAGTTTCCGAAAATTCATCCAACTGTGAAATGAGTTGCCACCGATGTGACCCGTCACACAACAACCGCTCGCTCGCCCGTCCGGTGTAGACCGGAATGGCTTGCACTCGATAAGCTACACGTGACCAAAATCGCGTTCGAGTATATGTCTCAACTTGGCATCATACGTCCGTCGAACAGTCCTTTACACGTGGGGGCGAGGTGGTTCAGCGGTTAGAGCGCGAATTTACTAACCAGAAGGCCCATGGTTCGAACCTGGCCTCTGCCTCTCGAGTTCCTCTGTCTAGGCCTGGGCAACCTGGCAGTACCCCTAGCCTTTGTGCTTCCTTCGGATGCATGACAGTTAGGCTGAATGGTTTTTACACATGGTCCCCAAAAAGACCGCAGACTATTGAAGAAAGTGTGGCGACTACCGCAACCTAACCACCGTAACCAGTCAGGATCGGCACTCAACTCTACATGCACGAGAACTGACCACCAACCTTTCTGGTGCAAGAGTTTTTTTTCGAAGATCGAATTGATGCGCGCCTATAACCAGATCCCTGTTTCCAATGCCAACATTCCAAAGATTGCTGTTGTCACACCGCTCGGCCTTCTCCAATTCGCCTGAATGTCATTCGCTGCACAGACTTTCCAGAATTCTGTAAAATAGATGCAGTCTGTCATGGCATCTAAGAAGTCTGCGCTTAACTCGATGACATACTAGTAGTAGGCAGCAGTTCAGTGGAACACTACGCCCACCTAGTCGTCTCTTCAAAGGGTTATCTCACCCACCCTGAAAGACTTCCGAACTGCCACAGCGCTTCCACGGTTTTGTGAATTATTGCAGTCGTTTTAGTCCTCACTGTCCGCGGTTCATGCAGTCTGCTTATTTGGAAGAGATAAAAAGTCAAAGTTCACCTAGTTGGCGCGGGCACCATTTGTGGAACTGAAATCCGCGATCGTCAAAATTACCAGCACAGCTCGCCATAACGCCATTGCCCCAATGCTGTCCGCTACTGACGGTTCCAATGTGACGATGGGTGACGTCCTGCAGAAATATACGTAAGGTGACTGCCTGTTTCCAAAAAAGGCTCCAAACAGCTGAATCACGGGACAGCACCTTCGGTTGTAAGCTAGTGGATGTCTACTTCGGTAACAGAGATACAGATGAAGGCAGTGATTTCGCCGTCTTGGCCAACCGCAAGCCACTAGCTTACGCCGTACGACCAACTGCCGACAGATATTCTCCAAGAGAGTCCGACCACCTAGACTGGCTGAATTCACTAGTAGCATATCTCACACCTAGGTCATGAAACCTGTTACTGAAGCTCTCTCAAGAGTACATTTGCGGGTCGCTACACCTGGCATCGACCTTACGACAATGGCGATTACAGACGTACGACAATACTGAGGACACTCACAGAACCGCTCATACCAAGTTGGTTATTGGGCAAAGGTATGAATAACAGTTTCCTGGTTCTTCAGATTTGGGGCTGGAACATGTGTGGCGATTTCCTCCATGGGAATGTAAGCGAATCTGATGGTCATTCGCCAATCGCCGCTACCTTACGGTTAGGCTTTAGATGAAGACCCCAATCGTCCTCCTGTCCAGTTCTTGGCGCCGTGGCATTGTTCCGGTCAACCTACAGACATAAACTGCACACTTACAAATAATCCCACACCATATCGTCGCATGCTGCAACCAGCCGAGTCACCTTACATGCTGCATACAGCATGTATGCAGTATGCATGTATTCAGTATGCATGCATGCGCATTCTCTCTTACCCGTAAGAGAGAGAGAGAGAATACGCTGTGCTGATGCCTCCCTTCTTTCTCTTTCACATACTCATTCTCCTCCTCCTCACTCCGTTGCTAGTGACACCTCAATAGGCTTATCCTCAAAGATTGGTAGACCAGTTAGCTGCAATATCTACGGTTGGCTCGGTCACCACGACTGTAGACATTTCGAAATCCCTCTTAAAATCCTGGAGCTCAGTTCATCTGGTAGCTCTTAACGTTTGTAGTCTGAAACAAGCCGGACGACAGACTGCTCTTGCTAGACCTACATTCTAATGACGTGTGCTATCTCTCTGAAATGAGGATTCAGGACCCAATTAGGATTGTTGAAATGACCTTCCTATCAGTTTTCGCTCGCTTCCAGGTCCGCACCTCTAGTGGTGTAGAAGCCAATGCTGTTGGATTTGTTGGAGTCGGTATTGTTTTAAGTTACCGAGTCAAAGGGTATCTGGTTGAACGACCGCTCGTTGATAGTCGCCTGTGTATTGTTCGTCTGACAACGTCAGTGACAGTCTCCGCATCGATATAGCTCAGTGGTTAAGGTAAGACCAGAAGGTCCGTGGTTGGAGCCAACTCAGTACCCCGACTATTCCTGTCTAGGCTTGGGCAACCCGGCAGTATCTGTCCTCATGCTACTTTCTTAATAGCAGCTAGACACCGGAAGTGCGTTGCAGCTGAACCAATATTATTATTACTATTATTATTATAACCGCGCCAATAATTAATGTCAATTCATCGCACCCGTTCATGCCCCAACACTCGGAGATTGTACGAGCCTTAGAATGCCACGTTGCGGCGAGCTCAAGCATTGCCGTGGTTGCCAGGGTTGCGATCGCACAAGTAGGTGGACTTAGCGCTGCCGAGGCCTGACTTGGTGGTCATCTTGGACTAGGATCGAGACCCAAGGGCAATAGCGAACGCTTACTACAGTTATGTATTGGCCAGAAAGTTTCTGTGTAGTACTAACTTCGTAAACAGTCGAAGCCACCTGGCCACATGGAACTACCGAGCTCAACACAGAGAGACCACATTACCATTAGCTAGTAGTGTGGGTCAATTACCAAATGTCGTCCGCTCTGGAACACCTCCATGAACTCAGATCAAGCACTAGTCCTTTGCTGCTTCTCGTTGCGATTTTCAAGAGCGCGCGAGATGCGCACACCACGCCTGGCCATTGAGAAGCTCTCTACACTGATGCGAAAATCTACCAGAGTCATCCGCTGAAGTCCCCTCCCGACAACACATCTTCCAATGTTGACTCTTATTGGAAAGTGCTGTATGCAACCCAAATAGATTGCACCTAATTAGTATTTCATTTCCGATGTGAGGGAAGTGGATGTTTCAGTATCCTGCGGAGCAGTGACCACTGTACGTTGGAAGTCACCATGCATGTCCGCCGGCTTGCACCCTCCCCTGCTGCAGTGCGAGCACGTAGGCCGCGCCGGGGATTTTCTCCCTGGAAAGATACACCAACAACGTCTACACCCTATGAATGAACCACCGTTACCGTATCTGAGGCCCTACTGCTGTTGACCACCTCCTTGCCCTGACTCCCACAACAACACCTTCCCGTGCATTGACGTTTGCCGACAACAGTGTACATTTTTGGTCATCGTTTTCTTTACCTGTGTCCCTACATACCCATGTACTTCCTTCATTCTTACCAACTGAACGCTCCTTAGCAGTCTAGGAGGGAGTTAGCCAAAACTCGTACAATGTATTTTCAAATTTGCCGGCCTACCTCGCTAGTCCTTGGTCCTGGAATATACGTCCCCCGGCCCACGCACAATAGTCTCATTGAGTATGGTCGGGACGGAGGTCGTATAGATTGGGGTACCATAGTGTTGCTGACGCGTCGATCGAAAAAAGACTTGCGAAGACCTTCGCAACTTCTCCACTCAATAATGACGGTTCGACAAGGGGCCAACGCTTATAGTTGTATAAGCTGAACCCGTCTGAGCCATGAACACACTAACCCATGCCGTGGGAAATAACTGGGACGGTCTTACTGAGGCGGTAGTCAGTACCCATTAGGCTGCAGCCCCAAGAGTGTATCAAGAGGTATTTTGATTTGTAGCTAGTCGCCAGGGGGGTCTCTCGGTTATGCAATCAATCCCTTCCAAAAAGCTAACTACTACATCCAACGGCACCTACCAACAAATTAAATCAACATTTGTGAGACAGGGACGCTCCATGAGGCTGTTAGAAGCCACTTAATTGGCTTCCAATAGTACGCCTTTTCTATGCGTTGGACCATACATCCCGATGGATAGCCAAAGGATTTTCCGGTATTATAGTAGGTCTCATTGCAAAACTTCGTTAAATCCGTGAAATTCAAACTTTTACGACTGAGGTGAACGAACTTGTTGTGCACTTCATATGTACGCGTCAGTGGAAAAGGAATGCGGAGTTTTTCCGCGGTTAAGACACTAGGAGTCCGAAACACCCTCCAAAAAATATTCTCCCACTATTCCCCGAAGATATGTAACAAGTTCGAGGCCAGAGCGCCAGCCCACAGACCGTAAACGCAGCGGAAGCGCAGATAATCGACTTGAGCGCCACAAACATGCATATAGAAGTGATGGCGTTTTCCGTTTTCCACCATTTATGTATCACGCAAGTAGCCGGCAGTGAAACTGTCCGTAGGGTGAACAATGATGAATCAGAAGAGCGCGTACTACAAATTTATGAGTGTTTCCCGCTTTATTAAAGATCCCTTTTCCAGTGTACCGGTTTATTGGTTAAAACAATTACATGTTGGCACGCTGGAAGAGGCCCCGTGATGCAACAGTGCACCATCTCTCGAGCGTCCGAGCTCAAGTTGCCTGAAGAAAAAACAGGGGGTGGACGCTCCACGGGTTTCAGAGGCTCATTAGGGAATCAGAGGCTCAGTTTGGTTGGCTAGCAGGGTAGCCTCCATAGCTGTAGCTGGGAGAAGTAGAGAGAAGGCCCGTAGACTATAGCTGTATCGTGTCTGCTACCATTCTCATAGGTGTGCCGAAGTGAGACGGCAGCGTCCCATCAATAGAGGTACCTAGTCCGAGGTTAAAGATACAAGCGAAACCACAAATAAGTTGGTGCAGACGGAATTATCTCATCATCGTCGTCATCATCATCACCACCATAATCATCACCAAAAACGGTAACATCAACGTTGATACTGATGCTTCACCTCAGTACAACCATAAGGTTTATATATATGATTAAAATGACAGCCCTGGGGTGAAAGGAAGGGAAGAGGAGTGACGGGAGAGGGGATCTAGTGCTGGCCTGTGGCAATCATTATGAGGTTCCAACACATCCAAACGCTCAGTCAAACAATCCGGAATGAAACTGACAGCATGAACGCCGCCATTTCTTGCAACGTCTCCAGGCAAGCACTGGCAGAGCCACGGGACCCCATCGTGGAAGGTGTATGACACCAGCAACACCCAAACTCTTTGTCATCTCTTTCACGCCTTTCTGCCGAGTCATGCGTTGTCCACCTTGTGATTTGCGCCATTCTGGAGCAGGCACGGAGGACAACACTTGCCTCAGTAGATGGTGTTTCGGCATACGTAGTGCATGACCGAGCCATCGTAGTTGGTGGTGCTGGATGCTTTCCCTGACTGAAGTACCTGCCACACAATCAAACACCCGCTTTCTAATCACCTGGTTGACGCCACCCAAAACCAGCCACGTTTCTGAAGCATCGGTGATCGATAATCAGAAGCGACCTGAAATCTGTCCGCAGAGGCCATGTCTCGCACCCACAGAACAGCACGGCCTTCAGTGTAATCTGGTACACACGAACCTTAAGGTTGAGCGAAATGACTTTCCGACTCCTCAAATGGCACATGTTAGCAAACGTGATTCGAGCCTTCGAGATTCTCCACTGCCCAACCCAACACACTTCCGTCAAAGCTAATACAACTACCTAGGTGTGTGAATTTTCCACAGCCTCCATTGCTTCTCCTGGAGTTGTATGAGATATTTTCGAATACTATACGTTCTAAAGCACGACTTTGTCCTTTGAAGCTGCAAGGCACGTGTCAAATGATGGTATGCTGGTGGTCGGTGTATTCAACAGGGCTTGTGCTTAGCTCTGGTCTTCAAAGATGGGGGCGATGTCATCTGCGTACTCCAGATTGACAAAGCTCTTACCAGCAACACACTGAATGTCGGGGTTTTTAAAACCTCCCAACTTATACCTCATTATTTCATCAGTGATGAAATCGAACAATAATGGAGCAGGTGGACATCCTTGTCGGACACCCTTTTTGTATGGAAGATTTTGGAGGGCCCATCATATACCCACCCCCAGAAGTACGTGTACATAGGGATCGGATTATGTTCACAAAATTCTAAGGCATGCCCTGTTCAGCAACTCCGGTTATCAGCACTCACCAATCCACTCAATCGAAGGCATCCCTGAAGTCAAAAAAATACCAAGGTCGTATGTACATGTGGCGTTGCCCTAACACCCGACGGAGTGTGAAGATGTAGTCAACACAGCCTCTACCCGCTCGAAATCTCACTTGATTTCCATGAGTCAATGTTGCGCGTGCCGTCGTGAGACGACGTAGACTCAGTGACGCCAGAGCCTTGTCACGATAGGAGTCAAGCTAATACCTCTTTGGCTACCACCTTCAATGCAACCCCCTTTTTGATAATGGCCATTATCATCGATTCATTTCAGTTTTCTTGGGTGCTCTCCCTCTCCCAGGTAGACCAAAATAGCTTGTGCAGGCACCGGCTGACGATCCCACCGCCGTCCTTAAAAAAAGCAGGTGGAAGTTCATCAGGACCGGCGGCACGATGACGCTTGGATAGAAAAATAAACTCGGACACTTCTGAGACTGAAGGCGTCTACGTATTTACGGTCCATATTTCTGCTGAAGGTGGAGGTAATTTACGTATGTCCATAAGTATGTGAACTGTGCGCAAATTTGTGGCGATTCAAAAGAAATGAAAGTGACGTCTCAAGAACGTTTAAATGGCTACTGTAAAGGCTGGTCTAGGTCGCAGCGGGATTCAGAGCGAAAAATCATGTTGATGCCCGAGAGTGTTAGCTGCAGGGTTGAAAACGGTGGATTCAGGGAGGTCATCCCGCAAAGGAGCATTCATGCGGGAAATAAATTTCGATTTCGGCCAGTCGGAAGCCACTAGCGGAAGCTAGTGAGCTTTCTGAATGTAAATGTTTCCCGAAAATCTATAGGGATATATTCAGCGCTCACAAAGCATTGGCGTTCAACACTACGACATCCGGGTGATATGGTCGCATGAACTGCGAAAGACTACTTATTGCAGTCATGAAACGTTAGGCCACTAGTCTGTTACGCCCAACTTGAGCATTCAAGATTATGCGGTTAAGATAAAACAGATGGCCAGAAAGACGACTGTGCTGTTAGCCATACGTACGGAGCTATTGCGCAGACATACGATGACTGCATGGACTTTTCCGTTCTCAACAAGCCGAGAACGATGTCCCTACCTCGTCCACTCCCAAGCCCGCTGCGCTGGTTGTGCGTGTTTGGTAAGCTCCATCAACGCAACTTCTATCCGGAACGTGTGGTAATGGTGGCGGCTTTATCGACGAGTCGTTCTCCTCACATATACTTTTCGCGTCCGGATGCTTCTTGACGCTTCTCTCTTTAAAAACATACCGTACGTTCTCAGTTTGTGGGTTGACTGATGGAATTCTCCGTCCACAGTCTTCCTTGCAATAAGGATGAGTTGAGATCAATGTTTAATTCCATGGACTTAGTCTTTGGCTGCGTCTATAAAGTTTAAAAAGGCGATGATACTAGGGTAAATTTGTTTTTCTTCTCTCTTGATTAATGCTGTCTCAAGCGCGGTGCCGAGTTTGGGCGATATCCCGAATGCACACCAATCCAAAGACGTTCCCTCTTCGTTGCACTTACACTTCCAGAATCGACCATTCAACTGGGTAGTCTGTGACAGACACAGAGCACCCACGGTTGCAAATATGTACAGTGTGACATTTTCCGCTTAATGTTCCAGACGGTTTGCTACTCCGGTCTGTCTGCTTTTTCATGGCAGTTGTGCATCAATAGCTTCACTTTCATTCCAAGTAGTACATCAACTAGACGTTTTCCATTTTGACTTGGCTTCGTTTGGCATTTGGGTAATAAAACATCCACGACATCGTCCTTTGATGATTTCCTTCGAGATTTCAGCAAAGCTTGTTCAAAGGTATGCACAATCAACTCCACTCTTTCGTTTGATTGAGGGAGTTGCCTCGGAGACCGGATATGCAACAGCACTTTGGGAGCACAGAGGTCGTTAAAAAGAGCTGAGGTGAACCGCATGCAGTTGTCCGTTAATACGATATATAACACAATAATCTACAGTCTTACATCCGTAGATTCCTTGCGCATGCAAAGGGCTTTCGGCAGCCTCTCAAAAGCATCCAAAATTAACAAATAGAGCAGGCCAGTCTTAAGCGATATTTTTTATTTAGAATTATACAAGGATATCAAAGGTCGAACAAGGAAACCCTTTTTTTACAAATATTCGAGATACAACTGAAATCGTTCAACCACGTGTCGACTTACTTGACTCCTTGAGCAAGATGTAATTTTTAAAGCGTCGGTGTAATTTAACACATATTCTTCTGACCAATGGTCTTGTTCAAAAGGAATCTTCCGTTTTCCAGATACTCTCTGAACAAGTTTATTTGTTGGCGCTTTTGTACCGTGGACTGCATCCGATGAAATACTGTCAACACTATCAAAACACCGATCCTCAGATGTATACACAAGGTTTTTCTCAAACCATAATTTGTAGGCAGGAAACTTCAACCTAAAGATTTATTATCTGATGGTTTCTTTATGAGACCTTAAAGTTTTCTCAAGCAGTTGCAGTTACACTTGAAACTGCTGTAAGGGCGCTGACGGTCTACTTTGGCTGCCAAAGCTCGGTGCGCTAACCGAGAAGGCGGTGAAGAGTTTTGTGAAAAGCTGGTTGCTTCTCCTTCTTTTTATTAGACTGAATGTGGAAATACTTCGAAAGAGTACAAGATCAATGTTGATATTGCCTTCGGCCTCTCAAACTCAATCTGAGGCAATAATTCGATATCCGAGTAGGTATCTTACATCGTTTCAGCGGGTGCACAGTCAGACAAAGCCAAGGAGTTCGTCTATCCGCATAGCTGGTGTTTCTTCCAGTGGTCAGTGAATACTGTATGGTGTGCAGTGCTACGCTTCGTCTTTGCCAGCATAGTGAACACTTTATAGCGTCATGGGAGAAATTGGTGTGTTCATGAACTGGATGAACACACAGTGCAATAGGGTGGTCAGTGCTTTGCAGATTTGGCACCGATTCAGCGGACTAAGGCGGTCTTTTTGTGGCATCCAACAACCCCTATCGGGAAATAGTAGAGATATTTTGAACTACGGACAGACCATCACAATAAGTCTGGCATTCGCGGTGCCCTACTGACAACGTGGTACTTTGGTCTATGGACAACACCTTACATGGGCACCTTTGGTGAGCCATTTGTGGTCCTGGGAGTGGTTTGTATGCGGAGATTAATCGTGATGGACTAAGACGACTTTGGACTGGGCACAGTCCTGAGTCAATCGAGGGCGCAAGATGGCTCGTTGTTGCCATTCAAAAGAGGCAGTAGGACCGCCATGTGTGGAGTAGCGGTTCAAAGTGGGAAAAGGCTAAACGGACTGGTAAGGGCCGACAGGATACAGGTTATATTGTAGCCCAGAATATCAGGCAGCAAATGGCAATCACACTTTTAACTACGGTGGTTAGATGACACTGCCTCATTTCAAAAACGATAAGCGATATTCTGGTCATGGTATGTGACAAATGTAACCAGGCTTGAATATATGTAAATGTGAGGAAACTTCACTGGCCGAATAATGCGCCAGCAAAGTCATATCCATTCGTGTATCCTCCATGAGGCTGTGTAGGCAGACTTGTAAATCTACGGTTCCTCAAGATGTGACTCAAGCGTGTGCTGCCTCTCGTAATCAGGGGGTGAGGCAGGCATCTGGGGAGGAAGGATTGTGGTGCATTTGAGTCGGACTGGGCATGAGGATTAAAAAACATTAAATACAGTTTTTGAAACGATTTAGTGACACGCGTTCGAATGTGCTTAATGGAATTTCGGGATCCGCGAATTGCTGCGCGCAAGATTCTTGGGTCTGTTTCGTATTTGTCATTTGCGGCTTCTGTTCGCCTGGAAGGCACAAGCGAAAAAGGGGTGTAGCGATGCTCTTCAAGTTTTCAGCTTAGGAAAATGAGCTTGCCAGCGCGGAGAGCTGCATAAAATGGCGTCCAGTAGTGCTTTGAACTAGATATTAGACGCAGTGCGGACCACCATTGGGAGGAAGGTTATTCCACGCAGCAACTAACCGAAATGGGAAAATATTTTGTCTAATAAAAGTGCGCGCCCTAAGTGTGAAAATCCTATCACCATCCCCCGGCTTCGTGTTGGCTCGGTCATGGGTAAAAACACTGTCCCCAAACCTTGTTTAAGCAGGGCAAAGTAATTATTAGGTCGCTTTGGTCGCTTCAGGGCAAAGTAATTATTAGGTCGCTTTGGAATCAACAACACTCCGGGACGAAACCTCGGGCACCCTGAGACGAGTTTCACATCCATGGATTTGAGGACGGTAACCGTTTTCGCAGCAGTTGGGCATACGTTGGACACATGTTCTTTTTACGTCACAGTGGACAACTTGTTGGGCATACTTAAGAAGCGGTCGGACGTAGACCCTATAAAGTATTCGGAAGTTCTTGTGGGTAATACGGAAGAAGGTGCAGCGAATCATCAGCGCAATGGCAAATGCCTTTTGAGGCAATGTTTCATGATGCACCAAGAAGGATATGTTTGATGAGAGCCAGATACCCAATTTATTTTGGCACTTATCCTCGCGATGTCTTCTATTCCATTCCCACCATGCACGACAAAGGCACTTGATGAGTCCCTTCCGAATGACATATGAGCACACTTTTCGCCACCCAGAGGAAGTTATCCGTTCAACAACCACTGCTTTATGGCCTCGGACCCAACTTGAAGGGCACTGACATTTGAACCGCGAGAAGTGGACATGGACTTGAAACAATGTCTCAAGTGCAATATGTTATAACACGGTGTTAAAATCAATCGGTTTCCTGCGTGATCAACTCCTTAAAAAGCTCCTTTAAAAAAGAACGGAAACTTCAACCAGGGAAAAAAACGTCACTGCTATGTAACGGGTGGCTACTCTGAGCCTTGTGAGCTATGGGATGTTTCGCAGAGCCCACGGGTCCGAAAGGACAAGTCGAAGCCAGCATTGTAAACCTCCACGGTTTTGGCTATATGGTTGAAATTAATGATGGGACAGCAATCGTCGGAACGTGAACAAGCGACTGAGTGGCTGTTTGGGGCACAATGCCTACGGAATCGGCGACTAAGTAATGTGGATTAGGAAGGAGCTCCGATAACGTTTCTCATTTCACGGCGTTGGAGGAATACTCGCAAGGACTCTCATTCAATTGAGGGTTTACCGGTGATAAATAAATACACTTCCGATATTCTCTGTTATCCCAGGTTGATTTTAGTGCCCTAATTTTCAAGTGACTTAAAATGGAGAGGTAAGCCAGTGTGGAGACCTTCTATGAAAAAACGTCGAACAGCCTTCAGCAAATTGCGGCAGATATCGCAAATGCGCCGCGCTTGCCAGGAGGAAAAGCTCATTCTAGTCCCAGCGAACCAGCGGGGAAGAAGGAGCAGTAAAATATCCAAAGAGTGAAGGTGAAAGTTGGAAGACTCTGAGGGGCAGCTGGGCCACAGCTGAATATGCTGCGAGAAGAGATGCAGAGATCGCTTCATGGAAACCTACTGCGGTTATGGCCGTAAGGCTTTCATTTGAGAACATTAGATTTGAGGCATGCAGGGTATAGTTGTAACTCTCTAGTTCCTTCAACCGGTCTGTTTGATATATCCGCAACTACTAGATCACGCGTAGCAGACACCCAAATCATGTAACGAATCCTGTCGCCCTTTCAACCCTGACCAACAACAAGTGCAATAAAAATTTCTATCCATTTCGGTCAACCCACTACCACCTGCGCCGGTCGCCAATCACATTAGGTCAAGCCGTAATGAATTTTGTGCAACTGTCAAACAACAATGGACAACACTGGTTTTAAATTGCACACAATAAGTTCGCAAGCAACCCTGCCCCGCAATCACGAGCCCGCAAATAGCCAATCAACCAATCCCCTCAGGTTTACGGACAATAAAGAAACATGTGTAGCAGTTATACTACAGAAAATACCCGTTAAGCATCCAAACCCTCACTCATGAACTCTCATCAAACACAAACGAAAAGGGTGTAGCGCTGCTCTTTAAGTTCTCAGCACGGTACATTATGCTTGCCAGCGCGGGGATTTGCATAAACAATGAGTTGCCATTAGGTTTATTCCACTCATCATATTTAATTGTTTTTATCAGAGTGCACCTAACTATCATCATCACCATTCTTAAAAACAGTTTGTTAGTGCTTGTCACCTTATGCTTTAGTTTCGCTGTAACGAGATCACTAAAACTTGTACGCCCGTCTAGTACCTGGCGAACCCAACGATTTGAGCGTGTTCATTTGTATTTCGTTGCCACTGACTGGACACAAGTGTCGCCAGATTTCCTATCTGCACTTCATGACTTTTTTGATAGAATAATCAACTAGGTTACTGTTGTTTGATTATCTTAACACTATCCGAATAGCCGTCCACCTTTGCGCTCACGTTCACGTTCTCAACTGCGTTCACTCTGCAGGGGAAATAGCTATTAATTGTACCATGCCAAGTTCAGATGCCGTGCACGCACTTTCCTTTTGGTCATCTAACTCTGCAATCATCTTCGGAAAGCCGTCGGCGGACTATAGAGGCCAGCAAATTCCAAGGCTTTGCTCACTTCAGTCGTCGCCTTATGATCGTCGACAAAACGTCAGGCCTTAACTTTTATACACGCTGAAGACGACACCAGCATTACTACCCTCTGTCGCCGACTCCAAACGCCCGCAGTCTGCTGTTGAGCCAGCAACCGCTAATGGTTTTGTTAGCGAAATTTATGCCTGAATCTTGGGTAACGTCACGAGTTTTCATGGATCTTTAACATCGCTAACGTTCATCACCCCATCAGTGACTCTGATTTTTACCCATCTCATTTCTGTGGTAAACCTAACACAGCAACTTCTCACCTACGCCCACGCCTGCCAGTCCGTTGTGAGGAAAAATGCAAGTTTACGGGAATTCTACTCATCTTTTGGTCTGTTCTGTAAAGATCCATAACTTCTAGAATCACTCCAAAGATAGAGACCCCAATGACGGTTGTACGGAATTCCGATTTGAAATGGATGGTGTAGAACTCAAATCTTAAATTTTTATCGTCATAGAAGTGGATGATAGAGCCGAAGATTAGAAAAGCGGTTCCCGGCTATCAACCAAGATCAGAGTTTCAGTCGTCCGAAGATCAGACTAGGCTGTGAAATAAGGACAACGGCTCGGAGACTGCGGAATTTGGCGGTGACAAGTGCATGGAACAGCATGGTTGACAGACTCTTTGGCGAGAAAACGCACAAATCAAGAAGTTGCTTTTCTCACTTAGATCGAATTGGGTCCTAATGTGAATTAGGAAGAAGCGCTTCAGGAATAAAAATGCGCTTCGTCGTTTTGCAGTCTGTGGAGGTGTACTTATCGCTGAAGATGAATGAGTAGATAGACAAGACAGAGAGAAGAACACGGGAGTCGCTACGGTGTGAAAAATCTCTGCAAGAAGAAAGAAAAAATGAAGAAATGATGGACCTAAAAAGTGGCAGCTAATAGCAGGAAGAATAGAGAGAAGCAAAACAGTGCGAAAAAGCAAGAAGGGCTGCGTCGACAGTAACGTGTTATCGCCAGCACACTCTACTACAGCAGAGCACAAGTGGGTAAAAAGGGCGATTTAAGTAAGGCGTCAAGGCTGATGGCACAAGGCGACAGCCCATGTGGCATGAATTTGTTTGTTCTTGTGAAATTCACGGTCGCATTTGTGCTGGAATACTGACAGGTCAACCATACATAGACAAAAGGATTACTATAGTCCTTGACCAGAGATTTCTCAAAAGCCCGACCACAGGGTGGCTGCTCTCGGCTGGAAACGCAACTGTATCACCATGTTTCCAGAACATTTCACCTCTATGTTTCAACCCCCAACCAGCAAATTAAACCTGACTGCTACAGTTGTCACCATTAAATTCACAGCCTTCAACATTCACAATCATTATTAACATCATCAACGCGTTTTCATGGCCTCTTTATCGTCTAACAGTGTCCGCTGTTAATAAAATCCGTCCGTCAGGATCTGGTTTCTCCACTCCTTCCTATTCCTCCGTCCCTCAAGCTTCATGCAGATTTCACCGAACCGATTTTTGGGCATCGTGTTTCCTGCCAGAAGACCCATTCTGTCTATTGAAACTGCCGGCTTACTTGGACCCAAACCATCCAGATTGAAAATGCTTCGAACACTTGCATGAGTTGATTCTACTCAAAAATTACAAATATCGTACCTTTCTTTCCAGCGGATCGTAATAAAGCTGATAGCTAACGGGTGTCAACGCTTCTCATAAAGGAATATTGAGTAACCGTCTTGCATCAGGGCACCCACGACTAACTCGCTGAAAAAATTTAGCGTAGCTGCTTTGGGAGTACAAAACCGAAGAGTCAGTTGGGGAAGTTGAGTGATTCCGCAGAAGATGATAACTTTGTAACTCAGACTCAAGGTTGTAGCTTATGCAACGAACGATGCTTCGGCTTAGTGAGATGATACACGAGAGCTCTTGCAGGAAATCAGTGACTTCTGGCACGAGCGGCTTACTTATCCCATTATCATGCTTGCTCGTACGCGAAAAGTCATTCAAACTGGAAGATTTGCAGCCAAACATTCATGAAGCTGCAAAGCAAAATCTCGGTACTCTTGTTCTCCTTTACGACCACTAATTTCAACAAGGAAGCCCCTCGAAGGCCGGGAGAATGCAGCGTCGTTGGATGGAGTAGAGCCTCAGAAATATAATCTGGTGTGCATAACGAGATTAACCCAGAAGGTCATGCAGTGAGCTGTGCGCTAACATATATCGACGCATTTAGTTGAAGACAGCTACTCACCACGCCTCAATAGACGGTCCTCCTGCCGTACACCCATTCATGTTTCGTGAGCGGAGCGACTGATTGCCCCAAGATTGGCATATCGATGTAGAGATTCTATCTTGACTTCATTACAGCTTTCGAGTTTGACGACCGTTATTTCAATTTAGATTATCTGCTGCCGTACAAGGAAGACTTTATCACCACCAACTGGTTACCTGGCACCTAAGGGATTGGACCTTATACGGATTTACGGACTGATACACAGGATCGAGGCTATTTCCCAGGTTTCCCGGGTCGCTTTTTTACCTGTCGGTCAGTGGCTGTCGTTCACCTGAAAGGCACAAGTGAAAAAAGGGTGTAGCACTGCTCTTTATGTTCTCAGCTCGGGGCAGTATGTTTGCCAGCGCGAGGATTTGCATAAATAAATGTCTAATAGTGCCTTAAACCGGGTTCTAGAATGAGCGTTGACAACCGTCGGAGGAAGGTCATTCCACGCAGCTACTACCCGTAATGGGAAAAATTTTTATCTAATGAATTTGTGTGCTCTGAGCTTGAAAATTTTCTTACTTTGTCCCCGCCGAGTGTTTGCTGGGTCAACGGTAAAAAACCTGTTTGCCAAGCTTTGTTCAAACGGGGCATAATCATGAATTAGGTCCCCTCGGAGGCGACGGTACTTCAGGGGAAAGAGATCAAGCATCGCGAGTCGCGTTTCGTAGTCCACGGATTTGAGGCCGGCAACCATTCTCGTAGCGGCCCGCTGGACATGGTCAATGAGGCCGACGTCTTTCGTGCGTCCTGAGTAGACAACTTGGTTCGCACATTCAAGGGGCGGTCTGACGTAGGCCTCATAGAGCGTTTGGAAGTCCGTGCGAGTAATACAGGAGAAGGTGCGTCGGATCATCCGTAAAACGGCGAATGCCTTTTGGGCCGATTTCTCATGGTGCAGTGAGAAGGACAAGTTTGAGGAGACCCAGATGCCCAAATCTTTTTTGGCATCTATCCTCATGATGTTTTCTGGTCCCTTTTCACCATGCGCAGCAAAGGCGCAAGAACGTCTGGGAGGTCGTTGACGTAGATCAGAAACAGGAGTGGTCCCAAGACGGAGCCTTGAGGAACTCCAATGGAGACCGGCGCTGGAGAGTAATAGGTTGAGCCTATTCTCACTCGTAATGACCTGTCTGATAGGAATGCCTTGAGCCAGCGAAGGATTTTCCCTTGAATCCCGTAAGACTCGAGTTTTTGGAGCAGCGGGACGTGTGGGACCTTATCAAATGCTTTTGAGAAGTCGAAAAATATGGCATCCGATATGGGTCCTTCGTCCTTGGCTTGGGTTAAGCTGTCCATAGTCAGGAGCATGTTTATCACGCAAGGGCGGTTTGGGAGAAATACGATATCCGAGATATCAGATTGCTGGAAGTAAGGTGATCTAGGATAGCTCGCTTCAGAATGCGTTCCATCACCTTGC
>NW_008752148.1:184621-225604 GCF_000715545.1 Opisthorchis viverrini | reverse complement strand
GGCAGCCTGCGGTTCATCCGAGTGCGTGCTGGTTTGTTTGGGACGAACGTTGCGTCAGCCTCGTGAACTTTCTGGACAATGGTGCTATATAATTCTTCCACTGGAGCTGGTCCCAGTGGTTGCTCGTCATTTCTCCACAAAAAGCAGAGGTAAGAAGCACGGTCTTAAGGACACTTCGGATCTATTGTGGTTTGCAGAGCATTTTAGTGGTCTAGTGCTCAGCTTCAAAGCCACTATGCTGCGTTATGATCGAAGGCGGTAATACCATGGGTAACCCTCTAACTGGCGCGCCAAAATAGGTGTTGGCGTCTCTTCGAAGCGTGAAGCTGGGGAACTCCTCTATTAACCTCAGTCGAGTAATAAACTCAAGAAATCAGAAACGTTTCCACCGGTTTATATGCGCTTTGTGCGTCATCATTTCAACCAATAGGTTCAGGCTTAGTCGTCATCTCACAGATGGCAAGCTGCTCATTTTTGTTGAGCGCAAATACCGCGACCGATGGCTTTGCGTTGCAACATAAATACCCGGGATGGACACGGTCCCTAAACCCATGCTAGATAAGGTAAGGTAGAGAAGGACCATGAGGCCTCTTGGCGCGTTAGAAGTCCCACAGACTTGATCTTAAGCCACCCTGGATCACCTTAAACCTCCAAAAGTGAACAATACGAGCCATCGTAAGAGCAAACTTTTCCCCTCAGCTAGTCGCCCGTGCTCCCAAAAGGTTTTCACGTCCGGTGATCAACACTCGGCCGCCTAATCTGCCACAATTGTTAATTGTCAACAGTGGGAGGACCATCGGTGATACCCGATGATGGCGGATTGAGGTTATTACGTGAGAGTACGAAACTCTGCACATATTAGTAAATCTTACGCTACTTAAGCCACAATTCGGACAGTGGTTCCACACGACGAACCATGGTGTGTTTGAGTGGGTTGTCGAAAGAACGCTACTATCTAGCACCCCGTGAGGTGGTCGACATGGTACCATCTGATTCTAGAGTTGATTGCTAGGTGATTAAAATTTAGCCCCACTGATCATCCCTTTCGGGTGTTGCATGTGACAAGGACTCTCTCCGGGCACTGCCCCATCAGTCCAACGAGATGCTGATATGGCAGACATTTGAATTTAATTGCTGTCATAAACTCAAATAAGTGCGGTAGAAGTTGGTGTTTGGCTTTCACTGCTCAATTGAAGAATCCGTATGCAGGTGTGGGATCATCTTTCACTGAACTTTAGCTCTATTATTGTCACTTGGTTTCCGTGAGGTGTTTACAACAGGCAAAAAATGAATTGGTCCAAAATATATGGGTTATTTAACGATCTCTAGCAAAATCGACTAGCTATTTTTGTGGCGTCCATCCTCAGGCTTCAAATACTTGACGCCATCACCCGTGGGATGCTCTTGCATTCCGGTCCACAATCTGCACCCGCACAATCAGGAGCTCCTCGTAAACGGCACGTGAATAGTGGGGGAGATGTCCGCACTTCACTTCACTGCTGGTAAGAAAGACATCCGGTTTTTTATGCTGAACAGGCTGGAATATTACCTTCTTAGCGTCCACAATACCTACAAACCAATGGACGTGTATGAATGCGCCGAATGAGGTACTCTACGTTAAGCACCGTCCTCAAAATTGGGATGCGCTCACCTCAGTCAGAGCAGTTTTCAGTCCTGCGAAAATGGCCCACCATCAGCAAACTAGATTTCCGATGCCTTCTTGCCTCGCAACACCACACGACCGGCCTTTTGAGGTGGCCTTAAAATTTGAGCCCGACTTCAGTGCGACATGCCTCCATGGATGGCCTCACGTCGTCCGCTAATGGCAGACACTTCAGGCGTAGTGGCCAGCCTCCGTAATTTTTAAACGGTCTGGCTTGAGGTACACCTCGCTGTGGTTTTCCTATGATGGCATTCCCGAGCTCCAACCGGCTATGTTTGGTTAGCACCATCCACACTCGACTTCTAACGAACGAATCCATTCATTTGTACGGCCATCTACGAACTCGGATCATTTAAAGTACATGTGGTGACCTAGCAGGGCACTCCCAGTAGGAGTTAATGCACGTTACGTGTCTTTTCATGCAACGCGTCCCACCTAGCACAGTCATTCGAGAGCTACTAGAATTGTAATGTTTGTTTTCCGAATCGGAAGCCCGGAAAGTCACTGAAATGCATAAGGAAAAAATAGTAGATAGGAAAAAACCAGGAGAAGGGGCGTGTGTACGCGTAAGATAGAAAGATTGTGATAAAAGATGGGGCTCTTTGGGCGCCCCTAGCTGCAAAACATTTGTGAATGGAATAGAACGTTTTGGGCAAAAATGTTTCATTTTGTTGTGCATGTAGTGGTGTTAGAAGCCGTCTTGATTTAAGATCGTGTTTGTGCAACTCATCAAATTATATTGTGCTCTGGGGGAAAAACTTAATGGAATACTTCCTAGCATCGCTGGGACCCCGTGATACTTAGATGGGGCTCAAAAGTCTACAGTGGCTCTCCGAACTCACTTGCCTGTCTATTTCAGCTCACCCGGGACATGTCGTAGGTTTCGAAAATTCAATTCCATTATCGGAATTCCGAGCGCCAAAAAGAGAGGAAGGACGAAATATGGACTAAAGCGGGTCCGTTAGCTGCACAATGCTCTAAGCTACAAAATCTTTACGAATGGAGTGAGAATGTTGCATTTTGTCACATATGTCTTTAAACCAAAAACCATTTTAATTTACTTTCATATTTTTACAACTCACCAAATTTCATTATCCAGTGCCTCTGGCGGAAGTCTGGTGGAATAATTTCCCAGCATCGCTGAGGCTCCGTGATGCCTAAATGGGGCTCAAAAGCTTAAACTGTTACTCCGGGCTCAATTTTCTGATTGGTTTGGTGCATCAGAGACACGTGACAGCTTTCGAATATTCAGCTTCATTGTGCGAATACTTAGCGCCAACTAAAGCCTCCGTGTTCATTGACCACCCGTGTTGAATTTACACATTTTTTTGAATTTGTTTCCAGTAGCCTAGGAAAAAATTCCGCTTCAGCTGTTGGCAACTACTATCAGGTGCTACACCTACCGATCCTGGTTTTGATTCGTTTTTGTTTGTTTATTGTATCGATACATGTGGTCTAAATAGTACCAGTTCAAAAGCCAACCGTGGAAATGTTGCCTACACAAAGGAAGCACGGTGTTCGGGCGTCATTTGTCATTGCTGTGACTTGCGCCTTCTTGTCTTCGATTCTTAATATAATAAGCTTCGTGTCGCCTTACTGGATAGTCGCAAAATATGGTAACAATCAGGGCTTTCAAAGGCTCGGCCTATGGGAAGTGTGCTTCCACAATTTTATATTTCCGGAAGATTACGTTTCCAAGGCCTACGAAGGCTGTTGGTACATCTACTATCCGGAATATAAGTACATTCGTTTTTGGTTAAATCCACGTAAGTGCAGTGCATCGGGTAGGGAATAATTTAGTTGTTTGCAGCATGGCTGTATGCTTGTCAAATACTTTCAATCATTGGACTCATATGCAGCCTGCTTGGACTGCTCTTCGTAATTCTGACTCTGTGCGAGATTTATGGAACACGGGAGAGGAAGCCGAAAATCACCATAATTTGCCTCGAGGCTACAAGTCGTAAGTTGATGATGATTTCACTTCCAGTTTTACGTAATACTCAATCAGTGGAAGACTATCATTCCTTTCTTAGGAAGTTGATTAATTTTATCCGCACCAACTTTGGTGGTTGTCCGGGTTGGAAATGTGTAGGTACTTGGCATAGCGTCATATCGATATGACGCTATGCATGGATCCATGCGCTAAAAGATTCATGTACTGACGCTGTCTGTCAGCAGGTGAGATTTCGCGTGCTAATCAGCAGAGCAACTGCCGGAGTAATAGAAGTTGAATTCTGGTATACTGGAAACAAATTAGATGAGGTGCTACGTTTGGTGTCAAACATGGCACCTGGCATATTCTTGGAAGTTGTATTAGTTCTGATTGCAGTGTGACAGATGAGGTGAATGCACGAATCTGCAAGGCTCGGGCCGCGTTTGCTAACTTGAGACACCTATGGCGTCAGAATGGTTTATCCCTGAATCTGAAGGGACGTGTGTATCAAGCTACAGTACGGGCTGTTTTGTTGTATGGCTGTGAGACTTGGCCTATTCGAGCAGCGGACCTGAGACGTCTTCAGGTGTTCGACAATCGTTGTCTCAGAACCATAGCTCGTGTGGGTTGGTGTCAGCGAATCCGTAACGAGGCAGTTAGAAAGCGTGTTTTCGGTTGTGTAACGGGTACTTCCATTGAAGAATGTGTCCAGCACCAGAAGCTGCGTTGGTTGGGACATGTTTTACGCATGCCGAACCATCGTTTGCCGAAGAGAGTACTGTTTTCCATGCCCAATTCGGAGTGGCGTAAACAGAGAGGTGGCCAACCCATGACCTGGCAGAGGAGTATGAAGGAGATCACGAAACGCTTGGGTGCTGTCGGTTCTACTCGCCTTCCAGGATGGGGACCGTGTGATCCTCACTGTGCCTGGTTGGAGACACTACAAGATATGGCTGGCACCCGATGTCAGTGGCGTTCTTGTTGTCAGTTTCTGTCCAGATTGCCTGAGTGAATTTCTGGAGGTGTAGGCACCTCGGAATGATTGTGTTAAGCTAGCACTAAGTCCCTCCCCCATCCACCTTTATTCTTTTCTTTACAATAAGGCTTTCAAATAAGTCATGGCTGTACGGCAGTGAAGCATTGGTGTTGAGCACTGATGTCATGCTGTCGTTGATGATGATGATGATATTCTTGTCTGCTAAACAGTGACCCATTCTAATAAACGGGACAGAGCGCGCGTTTCTTGGCTCCTTCAATGAGATAAAATTCGTGAAACTGGAGGATTTCCTACAGGTTGGCAACTTTTAGCTCTGTGCAGAAGCCAAAAATTCAACAAATGCTTACCATAAACGTAGTGCTCTAAAGAAAACTACCAACGGAGGATCGGATGTTAAAAATGCTGGCTTCATCAAGTTGAAACGTTCATCTGTGCTTAGTCAACAGCCACCGAGCAACTGGCTTATGATATCGAACTTTCCGCTGCGAGAACTCAATTAGGGGATTGAATGTTCTCTCTGTGCTGACTGATACCGTCAAGTATGTGCCAGCCTCAACACAGAAATGTTTCATCACCACCCCAAAAACGCGGGAAATGGCTTTTGCCGTTAAACTTGTCCAAGGAGTCTTCTGACGAGACAGGTCTCAGTCAATTCCTTTGACCACGAGGAACCTTTAGGCACTCTGCGCAGCGAGTTCACCTGCACCTACGTCGTGCACCCTCAAATAACTGAACCAAGCTCACCGGCATACGAAATACGCAAACTGTTCAGAACCACTAGCAGACTTACTACCAACCCGGTCTTGCTGCAGGATTTCTGACTCAATAAACTAATAGCGTCCTGCCATCCAACGATTTGGCAGCCCTAGTTTACCCCACCCAAATCAAACTAAGTAGGCCCCCAAAGGGAACACTAATAATCCAGGCACTCATATCAATGTACCAGAGAAAAGATCGCATAGCATCCCGATTCTCTTGTGTGCTTGAACGTACCAGAACTGTCTTCACTTTCAGTCACCATCGACAAAGACGTAGAGAGGGCTCACTGAGCTAATCCGTGCGAAAATTAAGGATTGCATTGATTAGGCTTGCAAGAAGCTCAAAAATCAATCATGTCTGGGAGATGAAGCCACTTCGTGCAACAGAAGTCCGTTCAAAATGATGAAACGCTTCTTTTGCCGGCTAATCTATTCCGTGGACAGATGCCTTTAAAGGTTTAACCCCACATGCCCTCGAACGAAAGAGTCACACGTATGTCATATCTTGATCATAGCTGATAGAAACAAAACGTCTTCTGCATCCACGGAGTTCCGAAGCTGTAGACCCCAAAATACAGTCAACTACTTACGCGGATGTGCATGAAAACGTCACTCAGAATACACGATTTTCCCTCTGCCAACGTCCGCTAACTGCAGAAGAGAGTGTGAGACACACTAGTCTCTTGTCCAAATTCTCGACACCTGAAATAGCAACCATCGATTTGCGTCACCTGAAAACCAGTTCTTCTCATCTCGGCCACAACAATAAATTACCCCAGGCACAGAGCCCTACAGAAAGTCGCAAATCTTTCAGCACCCGACTTAATGTCAGCTGGATTTTCTCAATCACCATTTGTAAAGCACCCTATCACACTGGGCTTCTTTACATCTAGACCCATCAGTTGCTGTCACCCGAGCGTAGCAAGCGTGCTGAACTTCTGTGTCGCCAACAGCAAGTGCAATAAGATCACATTGCGATCACGGCAATTTGACTCAAAAAGGATATCCACGACACCGAGATGTCACTTCCAGTTTGTTCATCATCAGGAAATGATCGACACTCAAGAGGCAAAGATCTATCCCTGTAACATGGAGGTACCTTGCCACACTGTTTCACTGACTTCCAGACCGTGCTCGCTGGAGAACTGTTATTCTGCAGCATACATCTCGTGACAAAACAACTTCTTAGTAACTTTTATTTACCGCCCTTCCAATAATCATACTTCTCAGGAGAAGACTCACTGTGTACCGCTCGTGATGTAGTCCGTCTCTTTTACTTCCACAGTCTTATTATGGTAGACTTAGCCGTTCTGTCCAACATGGACTGCCTCTCTAGTGGCACTTCCCTTCAAGAACACTTCTTAATTTAATCAATTGCGTGCAAGTTACAAACCTTAAACAGTCAGCCCAATATAGAGGGTCCGGCAGGCCACGACTAATCTGCCTCGTTCCGACACATGAGGAGTTGGTTATTGTGTTGTAAGCTGGCGAACACCTTTAGGTCGCAGTGGCATTCTAATCTTCGTCTTCAACCAGACCCTTGCGACAGGATAAAACTTCTACGTTTTCTTTGCCCAAACCAAAAGCTAACTTACCTACCCTGCTAGTAAGAGCCTGAACCTTCTGACCGAATGCCACTAGACACAGCCTGGTAAAATTTCTCGTTGTAACCACGACTCCTACCGGCTCGGCCTCTCAAACAACAATATGCACCGTCTATATAGACTCACAAGGCCGGATAAGAAGCAGGCCAAAGAAATTACTTGGACTGCTGTCATTGAGTTTACAGTCTGCGAGCTTGCCGTTTCTGTAACATCTCTACACACGTTAACTCCGTCCCAGCAGTGGCTGTATTCACGCCAATCCTGGACACATTCAGGTGATACATTACCTTGCTAATCAACTCAGATGGTGACGTTGGGCACCGAAAACACCAGATGTAAGACTATTACACTAACATGAACATTAAACGTGAAAAGCTTGATTTATCATCCTGAACGATTCTTTGGGTCCTATGAAGAAGAAATACGCACTCTGTGATTCAGCCGAGATAAGCTCAACTTATTTTTATTGCAACACCGATGCCTCCGGCTCCACTTCATTGCGACATTCTGAAAAATAAATCTCATATCCGACATGAGTGAGAAATTGTACCAGAGAGGAACCGTGACACGAGACCGAGGGGTATTTCTTCATTTTGAAAAAAAGATCTCGTCTACCAGTGAAAAATTTACCTTGCCCGCCGGGTATTGAAGCAGTGGAACTGATTGAGCAGGCAATATGAATAATTGACTTGCTCCAGGAACTGGAAGTTACTTGGCATTTCTTTTTACCCCCTGACCATGAGGTGACTTTGGCTTAACCTTCAGAGTTGTTGCCTCTCTCGAAAGGATAAAGATTAGGATAAACAATCAGGAGTTGTGACAACATACCGCCACTTCCATTGGTCCTAGTAAACACTGTACATTGTCTGTACATTGTTAAGTGGACGGCACTGGTGATCCGGAAGTTGTCTGGTTTTGTGACGCATCCTGACATTAGCTGGACTATTTCGTTTAGAACGAATGAATGACTAACGGTCAAGTCGAATGTGACATAAAGTGTCGAATAATGGCTTCAATAATGAGGATTTCAATAAGGGCCCCATCAGAAGAAGCATACAAACATATCTGCTACTATACAGTCTATTTAAAGGCATATCACAAAATGACAAAAAAGATCTCTAGCGTGCTTGATATGGAAATAAACCTACTAACTACAAATAGGAAAAGTGACAAACACGTGATGAGTTCGGAAATTACGACCAGTAGCTTCGGTAGCTGCTAAAATTATTTGCAGGTGGTTCGAATAAGACCTGTATAAATCATGATTAGTTTATCAGAAAGTTTTGATATCTTGAACGAATTCAGCTTATGTCATATTTTGATCTCTCTGGATAAGTTTTTTTAGATTTCCAGGATTAGCTGAACGATTTGTTACGCTTATTAGGAAAGAACAACACGTTCCTCGGCCCATTCAACTAGCTGAGCTTACAAGAAGCAAGGGAAAAACCTGCGGCACGTGCGAAACACTTGAAGTTTACGAGACATCGGAATCATCATGCATAATTTATGCACTTCATTAGAATTTCACCGCGAACAAGTGTGAGATGGAACTGTTCGTTACTCCTGTCTTTCAAAAGGCCCCTTTATTCCTTTTGACAGAAGACCAAGGTAGGGACAATTTCCTATCCAACAAAATGATTGAAGTGTTCGCAGTTTCCCCCATGGATTGCAAACCAACCATTTACCTCAAGTTCACGATAGATGCTCACTATAGGGGGTGATGAGTATCGCTCAATGGATTTATGAGGAACCCACTTGGATTGTGCCCATCTATTAGGGAAAAAGAAAGTGACAACGTAAACCAACCAGTTCAGAGTATTTGTGTGTGAAAACCCGGTGAATGGGACCAGCTATCACTGACAACGCGAGAAGCTGATGGGAGTCGAAGCACCGACTAATGACAAAATTGTGACTGCAATTTGCCGCATGAAAGGCATCACGGCTTTTATAGTGGGCTAGCATCACCGATCTTCTGTTTGCCAACAGGAATGGAAGACCTTGTCGAACGACTTCTTCGTTGACCTGGTCAAAGTTTCTGTTCCGTCCCTCATTTAAAGTTGCTGATGGTATTTTTCACATACGAAGTCGCAAGAAATTCACTTGATTAGATTTATGACCAAGCGGATGATAAATCCTAATGTTACAGCTATCGGTTCAGGGTCCACTGTCATTATCATTCTGGCGCTGCTTGTTTATCCATTTCAATGGTACAAAATCTGTGTATGTGAACGATCTGAAAGTCGGGTGCACGCCATGTCAGAATGGCCGGATAGACGTCATTCAAAATGCTTTTTGTCCTAAAGAACCATTTAATTGATTGTAAATTGTTATGCGACAGCCAGAATGATGTATTTTGCCACCCGAAGTCTCTGGACACCATGAAGCTCACCACATCAATCGGACTGCTGCTTGACCTTGAAAGTTGACGTTCTTCTCAACTGGGTCACATTAAACTTCACTCTCGGGTCACAGCTCATGAGCGAATTAATTGTGTTTCCAATAAATGACTTTTCAATTTACCCAGTTTAGAGAACTTTGTCAGGACATACAGCTATGATAAATGCAAAATGGATGATAGGTTACTGTATGGGAGCATTTTGGATATATTTGATTGATAAGATGGCTGATGGATTTCTAGTTGGTTATATTTGGTTCATTCACAAAAATTCGTCGTATCCGTTTTACCGGTAGCCAAGCTTCATGGGAAAAATCATTATGGTCCTTTGGTTGACTTGTATTAGCTTCTCGGCTTCTTTTCTGTTGGGGGTGAGATGGACCAAATGGTTACAGCGCGAATTTACTGATCGGAATGTCCGTGGTTCGAAAGCGGACCTCTGCCTCTCGACTTCCCCTGTTTAGACTTGGGCAACCTGGCAGTATCCCAGCCCTCGTGCTTCCTTTGGATGGCATGGCAGCTAGGCACCGAAAAAGCGCTACAACTGAACGAGTTTTTCGTCTGTTCAAAGTTTGAGCAGGATGACTGTTTGGGGTAGATGTATTTTTCCCTTGAGCTTGTATGTAAGTTTGCGCGAAAGTAGCAACCTTTGTTTTCATGAATCGGAATAAACAATGTTCTCGTGCTTTATAAAGCCCCAGCCTTGCTTCTTCACGAAAAGGATCGTTTTGGGTGCCTTTGGGCGAGATTGATACTAATTTTGACCGAAGGAAGATAGAGATTGGGTATTTTTTTCTTCAAAGGCGTTCGTGGCTTGTTTTCTCATTTATACTTCACATATTTCATCCAAAATATTCATATGTTTGTTGACTGTCCATTTTTTCCGACAGTATGCTGTACTATAGTCATCATTACTGCCGTGGGCGTGATGAGTAAGGATCGAGAGTGGATGCCACGCTCAGACTACAATGAAGTTTCATGGGGTTTCGCGTTTGCAGTGTTGTCCGGATTCGCTACGGTCTTTTGCCTCTTTGGTTTACTCACTCACTTTCTGTCCGTGGAAAGTCGTATCAAAATGGAGGATCCCTCCGTCAGACAGAAACTCCTAGATGTCAACGCCAAGCATGGCTACCCGAGGTCAGTTTCTGGGTTCGATGTGGCTGCAGCCACTGATTCTAAGTTGGGAGGAGGCGTCCCCTCCCTGTTCACCATGCCACCAACCGGCTCCCAGTTTGGACCAGGCAGCACAATGATCGTGCCAGGAACTGCGAGCGCACTTAGCCGGGGAACAGTTGCTCCTGGAGCTGTGGGTACCGCGGCTCAGGGAACGTCTGCTGCAACGGTTTCGGCAAAACTGCGCCAATCGCTTGAGGCTCAGCAAGCTGCGATTTTAGCAGCAAATGCAAGAGCAGCTGAATCCGGAGGTACCGGTGCAGGATCATCGGCGACATATCAGCAAAACATCCGGCGAGACCCTGGTTCAAGTAGTTCACTGAATCGACAGTATCCACCGATTTCACATCAAGGATCCTACACTCATCTTCATCCTGCAGTTGCAATGGACTCTACTGTCTAACCACTACTTTTTCGCACGTCACAGTTCCAGTACTTTCAATATGTACTAACGATTTTGTTCTCCTAATCGAGTCATACCAAATCTCTTTGATATCCTAAGTAATCACGGTGCACAGCTTGAATCCTCTTGTCTCAAAAGTGGAATCGATGTTGTGCTCAGTGTTCAGTGGACGAGAATGTGTACATATTTTGCCGTGGGATGACGCAACATACGGGATGTCCAGGCCGTTGACTTCTCTGTGATGTAGTTGATTGAAGGGTTTGAGCAGACTGTCCTGCTGTATTCGCCACCTGTTTCTAGTACGAACGCGACGGGAATAAATTGAATCTGATCGCTCAACTGATGTAAACAAAAACTAGAAATCATCTAGTGCTCTCAATCTCACGAAATTTTGAAGAAATTAGATGGTCCTAATCATACCTTCTATGCTTACTCTTTCTCGAAACGCTGATCTGTTGCGTTATTTTCGGGCGGTTCCCAACCATTGAATGAAATTCATGGTTGAAGTGTAATATGTGCCTACGGCGTCCCAGTCAAATGAAGAAACCGCTTATTGTTTTTCGCGTTTTTTGAACACTGGCTACAGTATGGTTTAGTAGCTGAATTCGCCAAGGTGAATTCCGCACCGCGCAGAGATGACACTACCAATAGAGGTTGCAGAATGTCGTGGCAACACTTTCTGTGGCTTCAGGTTCAATTGAGAGTTGCTGTTAGGTTACGAAGGAATTGAGTTATTACATGGATACCGTTTCCAAGGGTTTCAGCAGAACGCATTCAATTGCACCAAAGACTTACCCGTTGATCATATGTTAAAGGTCAAGGTTAGGGTTACCAGCCAAGCACTACAAGGCTGGGTCGGCGGATACCTACTGGTGTACAAGGAGCAGTAACTACATGTATGTATGACAGGCCCCGTCGAAACCAGCGGCCGAACACTCACTCGAACATACCCACTGTTCGCTGGTGAAAGGATTAACGTGGTTCGTCTTAGCGCACCTTTTGGGCACATGGCTCTGAGTAGTGACTGGCGTCATCCTTAGTGTAATGTGCGAAGTCAATCCTAGATTACCACACAACTAGGTTGCAAATAAATTCATTTGCGCATCGATTTGGTTTCGACAGGAGACTCATCTGAATCCTAGCTAGATCTCTCGGTTATGGTCTTCTTCAACTGCAAAAAGGCCGCCTCTTGCTTCATTTGATACGATATTCGAGATGTCACGGAGTATTTTCTTCACGGATAACCACTCAGATTGTGTACATATGTGTGTGTAATCTGTGAGATTCCTGGTCTCGAGTAACTTGAGGCTAACGCGGGTGGCAGCCACAAAATGGACAGTGCAGATGTACAGTGTTCAGGTCACTGATTTTGTCGTAAGCACAAAGTTTTTGCAACAGCGTCGTCACTTGCTCTTCGAAATGCCCTTCAACTGTTGTGCACTACAGAAAGTATCAAAAAGTCAGCAAAACGACAATGGTAACTTGGTGGAATTCAAACTATCTAGTCTGAAGCACAGAGACCCAGTTAGTGTTGCTAGCAGAAGATCGACAGACAGAAAATTGAAGACGTCATATTTTTCTGAGGTCACGTTCAGGTAGCAGACAGTGTAGTTGTAAAATCTGAGCTCCATGAAGCCTAATCGATGTAAATAGCTAGTCGGTTCTATGAATGTTGGGCAAACAACTCAGCTACCCGATATAAAAGGCATCGATGAATGTAGTCCGTACTGTTCGACTAAACTTAGATGAAAACGACTCATTCAGGCGGTCCAGTAAACAGTTACCCTCGGAAGACGGGAACGGTCCCATTAGACAATGGAATCAGTTGCGTACATTCACACGGAAGTGTCAGACAGGAGGGAACCTGCGGCAAGGTGAGTGGGGGGTACGGTTAAGCAAAACGACGAGATCGAAAGAATGAATGGGAGAACTACCATAAGGTCAAGCTAGATTCAACAGCTCGTTTTGTAGGTCTAAAATTTATATTTTAGGAGGAGTGCTGGAAAACTTAGGCACCGCTTTTTTGGTTAGTCTTGCTTGAACAAAACATCGATGTGAGCCGCTTGTACTTCTATCGGATTTTTCAGTGGAATCCAGGTAAGAAAGCGAGTATGTAGGTGATTATCTCAGCCGCTATGTTGAGGTTTTCATTTTTAGCCAACTTGATTTCGCTCCAGAAACTGAAGCAGTTGCGTTCCAAACAAACTCACCACATAAGTAGTTCAATCGGAGGGAACATAAGGTTGCTGAAAAATCTACAGGCCACGATCAGTTTTTCTTACTCCTGTCCTTCAGCTGACACCGGAACAAGCTGCGTGAAAATTTCTTTCAACCTTCTGTCACCAAAATATCCGTTTGTTAAGAATTCCTTGAATCTGACGACAGTACAAAATAAATGTTCAATCGTACAATGAAGCGGCGTTTGTCAGCTTGCCAACGCCGGCGCATAGTACTGTTCTTATATCTTTAGTAGTCCCTATTTGAGTCTGGTTGGTCAGCGTAAAGCAATAGTTCAATGACATGTACACGTTGCTACGCTTGTAGATACACAGGCCCAATAAATATATTTATTATTTTAGTGGATATGAATGAAACGACCTAAGAGACAACCGAAATAAGAAAAATCACATCAGCAACAGGCTTCACTGGAGTAAAGCATCACAATCAAGAAGATCTGGATGTGTCCCTTCAGCACCGTGGTTGAAGCCTTGGTGTGCTAAATATCTTTTATTGTTGACTACTTATTAGTAGTAGGGAATTTATTAAACCGTGCGAGGATCGTAGGTCATTCGTCCAGAGCACACCTCAAAAGTCCAGAAGATATATTGGTTTCATCTTACTATATTTTCTTGAAAGGAGACCTACGCACAAGTGGTCTTTGTAAGTTCTGTGTAACTGAATTAAGTTTGTCTCCCTTACACTGTTTTCATAGCAATCGGGTAGTTTTTCCTGAGATCACTATCTCACTAGCTTGTCAATAAAAACAATGGCGATTATCATGCCTTGATGTTTTCATCAACTTATGGGTCTAGAAAGTAGCAAACAACTTAACCGGCGCAACTAGGATCCTACGGGAACGAGCTTCATCGGCAGATGGGAACCATCAACAGCCTGCACAGTGGTTCTGGCCACCATTTCGTATCAATCGCACCTAGTTTTATTGTATTTTAGTCAGTCCTATCCGGTTCCCTCGGTGATGTGAATTTTGATTGACAACACGGAAAATTTCATCCCAACTGAAAGTGGAATGCGAAGTCACTGGCCTAATTCTGACATTTGTGCGAGTCAGGCTTTTGACAGATTGTGGATAGAAGAGGAGGGAAAGGTCATCTTGAGGCCAAGAAGGCACATGGGTTATGCGAACTGCGATACTCGTCCGCAACTCCCGATACGTAAGCCATCCTTATGTCTAGCTGTAGTAGGATGCCAGAGGCGTCAGCCACAGGGAAGTTTTCGTCTTCGTTGAGACATATTGCGTGGGTGTAGAGGGACTAGCTCTCTTTCTCACTCTACTTTGCGTCCAGGTGTTTTTTTTTAAATGCTTTCAGTGAACTTATCACAATTACTGGCATCCTCATTACGCAACCGTGCCACTTTTTGAATTGCTCGTCCACACTTTAGAAGAATGATTTCGCCCCGTAGATTCTAACTGATTTCTAAGTGAATTTCACCTCACTTCCGAGCTTTCGAAAACACTAAAAATCCAAGACATGAAGTTATCTTCCCGGAAATTACCATACGAAGGACCTGAACAAAATGAGATATTCTGAACGAAGAGGTCCCTACTCTGAAGACCGCCGAACGATCGAATCGACGCTGAGTTGAATATAACATTGTTTTAGGAAATCATTTAGGCTGCTACTGTATTCGGGTTGGAATTCAATTCTCGGACAATAGGAAATCAACCTGGTATACTTATGATTCAAGAAAGTAGCTTGTGATTTTTATCTCAATTTTCATTAGCTGTTCCAGCTTCATCTGATTGGTTGTTCCCATTTTTTGTTCGCTTAAAAACTAATCCTGCCGATCACTCAATAAACCGATGTAGTTGGAAAGCCTTGTTCCAAAGGAGTTGGAACTAGCCTGACTCATCAATATTCTGCTGTTTTCACGCTGGGACAATATATCCTCCTCTATCTTGAAGAGACGGTGTTGTATCAAGAGTTGGACACGGATAGTCTCAAAAAGCGAAAACATGAGTTCGAATCCTAATTTGATTTCGTTTGAAGAAGTCTATCACAGGCATACAAGAACTCAAGCCAAACAGCATATGGGTTGTGAGCCCATTGCGATGAAATATGCTGTAACGATAGTGATGTATCGTGGGTGGCCGTCTATTGGTTACGCCTGCACTGAACCTGACAGGCTACGCGATCAGAAGAGAGAGAACTCTGGACATGGCTGTATTGTCAGGACAAAACATACAGAGCGTCTTCGTAACTATATAGGATGACTAAATGGCCAAATATGGTCGTTCACTTGTTCGTTCTGTACAGCCAATGGCGGTGTTCCGGTCGTGAACACTCTCAGGCCCACTACGCTGATCGTATGTTGCTAAGCCGTGTTTGTTGAGCTCCGCCAACGCACCTGCTTTCTGGACGTGCCGTACCGATGGTGACCTTGGGGATGCGTCACTCTCTGTACGTGCACTTTTTCCATGTCTGGGCGCGTCCTGACAGATGGAATGTCCAACACATGATAGGTCATTTCCATTACTCCGGTCTCTGGAGGCACCCTACATCCAGGAGACATCCAGACAATCTGCGAATATGGACCCAGCTAATCGTGTTCTTTTTCAGTATTGGTATGATGGCGACGATACCCAAAACAACCATCTGATCAATACTCGCAGCATTCTCTATTGGGCGTAAGTGAGTCACATGCCTTACGACCGAAAACTTTGTGTGAACTGATGTGTGGCTGTGTTTAGCCCATCAGTATCAAACGTGATTTTTGTGCTTATTCTGTCCGCGTGTCAAAGAGGAAACCATCGGTCACTGAGTGGGTGGAACTAAGCGATGGTCAACCGATTATCACGTTGAGTTCGGACAAGGACATAGGAATGAGCACTTACGTGGCCACAAATGTTATTAATCAAGAATTGCCGATAGCATTCGATTCGAAATTTTGATCGAAATCCCGTCAGCCTATGCCGAAAAACCGAGAAACACTGCACTGCTGTTTCATCTTTATTGGGAATCATTAATAGTGCACACCTCACCCCAATCTCCTGAGGTTTGAACTCGCGATCCCTGGCTAGCAGTTGATTAGCGAGCCGTTCTGCAGTGAGCCGACTGATCAGCAGTGTGATTGACTCATTCATAGGCAGGATATGAAATCATCTGTCCTCCAATCATAGGATTCATATCACGTGGTCGTCTGTTGATTGGTCCCTCGACTGTTAACTTTTCAGCCCCACTTTTCGTGTGAATTAGTCCTCCTCTGATCACCCTTTAATTACTTTGGTAGCATAAGGATATTTGTGAGATTCAATTGAGAACGCTTCCTGCTCTGAAAGCTGAGAAGCACTGTGCGGTTGTTTCATCTCCGTTGGGAATCATCGGCAGTGAGCGTCTCATGAACCTCCAGGGATTTTCGAACTCGTCAGCCTTCGGCCATTTGGTCTGACTTATGAAACATGTCGATTGGATGAAATGATGCCAAATATGGTGATGGAAAGGTCATATCTAAATGACCCTAATGGACCCATGTATTACTGCTCACTGTCTCGACACGAATCGGAGCAACATCGTCTAAATTCCGCCATCCATTCGAGTTTGTCTCGATAAATAGGACTGTGTACATCGCGTGAAATTACATATGTCTTCTTTCGAAATTACTGAAATGAAGTAGAAGATGTGGGGACGTTTACAAAAATATACCAGGGCAGTTTCTAAACTGTGACTAACAGATATGTTGCATTGTCCACTTCGCCATTGATTTCATCGATCGTTCAGAATGGATACACAATGACGTTGAACCTTTCGAAAAAGGCCTAAACACAGAACGGCATCTGTAAATCGTCATAGCAAATTTATTCATTTTGGAATTCACGATACCCTAGAGTTTTACAGAAAACAGAGGGAGCATCTGGCATCATTTTGTACACTGTATGGCGTCTTCCTTGGTCGGCACGCCTCAGTCACAGAGATTATCCTGCTGAACCAAATTTTCAGCACTTGATACATGTATCTTTGGAGCTTCACAGCAGTTGGTTAAATAATATTGAAGCTTAACGAATATATACTCATTCACAAACTAATTTGGTTTTTCGATAGACTCACCTGGAACCCAGCTGAACCTCTCGTTTGTGATGTATCCAGTAGTACATCACAAATATATGCATGTATCCCGATATCTCGAATATCGTAGCGACTGAAACATAAGGCGTCCTGGTGCAGCACACTCAGTTGCCTGGATACATAACAAACGAGAGATTCAGCTGGGTTCCAGGTGATTCCCCCGCGAAACCAAATTAGTTTGAAATGGGTGTATTTCGCTGGTTTCAAGTAGGACATAAGGTTGACGGAAACTCGAGGATTGCGCCTACCTGATGAGCCCGAACAGGAAGGGCGGAGCCGGTCCTGGGCTGTCGACGGATTTTCAGCAACCTTATGAGTAGTATATAACAAAATATTGAAGCTTATTCTGAATTGAGTTCAACTTGACATCATGGCAACTCTCCCACTCATTTGCTTACTCTGCCCGTGCACTTTCATTGAACCCCGGGGACTGCGCCTACCTGATGAGCCCGAAGAAGGGCGAAACAGATCGTGGGCTGTGGATGGACAGCCAGCAACCTTATGAGTAGTATATAACAAAATATTGAAGCTTATTCTGAATTGAGTTCAACTTGACATCATGGCAACTCTCCCACTCATTTGCTTACTCTGCCCGTGCACTTTCATTTCACTCACCCGTAACCGCCATTCATTTTGCTACAAAGACCGCTCGGTCCGACACTGGTATACTAGGATGTGTGTGTGTGTGACTGTGCGCAGCCGACCTACTTACTGATGCGTGTCTCGTGCTCCGTCTGCTGAGCCCGTCCCAAGTCGTTCTGTGCTGATATCCGGACGATGGCATCGTCAACCAGAATCACAACCCGGTAGATTGGACCGAATGATTTTTGGTGGGCATCTGACAGGTCCCCTGGGAAATCAATAGCGGAACATACAAGAATATCACTTTGGTTTTTGAATGTACATAAAGGCATCGAGGATTAAAAAATTGTCAGGACGAAATTGTGGAGCCATCTGATCATATCGTCCAACCGAGAGTTTTCGCTGATTGGCCCCGGACTTCGCGCCTTAGTCTACTCCACTTTTCACCAACGTATGTATAGTATTTTGACTGATGTGAATTCATCCATATCCTGGGGAAGCTACCAAGTATATGGCATCCGTGTACACTCTGTCCCCCGTCTGGTGAAGGTCATTTCTGCAAGGTGAACGACAGTACGGCGTCTTCAAATGGCAGCACAAAAGCCAAACCTGAATGATCTAAGAGGCGTGAAACATCGTGTTGTCCTCAGATATTTCACCCTTTTTCGACCCGTACACTCATCTGCATACCAATTTGATTTTGACGGAAGAAGTACATCATAAACGAGAGATTTGCCAGAGTTCTTCGTTGGAACCAAATTGGCATGCAAATGAGTGTATAAGTGGGATATCGTGCAATTTGGGTTTAACTAGAACAAAAGGTTGACAGTGGAAACTCGGGGACTGAGTCTACCGGATAAGCCCACAAAATGGCAAAACCCGTCGTGTGCTGTCGAAGAATTTTCAGCAACCTTATGAGTAGTATATTCCATCTTCCCCTCCTGTCTAATCATGGTGATGAGCCTCCTTCAAAGCACTTCAATGTCTGCATGTACCCGTCGTATTCCCGCTGAACATTCTGTAGTACCAAACCTCTCATTCCGTCACCTGAGGAGGCCTTTTGGTGAGAGCATGAGCGCATCTCGAATTCACAGGTCTAGCGCTCACAATGTATGAATGAAACACGCAAAGAAAAGCGCATAGAGTTGAAAGTATTTCGAACCGAGATAGAATAAAGCAGTACCGTACTTCCAGTCTGTTAACCTGAATTGAGCCTCCTCCTATTCGGTGATTAATATCTAGTTCCCTAACTCGAAAGCAATGAAAGTATTTCGAACCGAGATAGAATAAAGTGGTACCGTACTTCCAGTCTGTTGACCTGAATTGAGCCTCCTCCTATTTGGTGATTAATATCTAGTCCCCTAACTGCGAAAGCAATAAGCAATGAAAGCATTGCTGCCCAGAAAGGTTATTGTTCCAAGAGGCACACATCATTGGATTCCACCAGATGGCATTGCGGTTCAACAGAGCACCTTCAAGTTGTGGGCCACGTTTTTCCTTCAAAAACCCCATTGGTGGCGTCGTACGAATAGAGATAATACTTGTGGTTCGTAAGCCCTGGATTTTGGAATAATCTGTCTGTTACTGAAAGTGTGTTATGTTTTTCGTTGCACTTTGCGGTTATGTTTCTAGCAACTCGTCATCATTTGGCGAGACATCAGTGTGTTGTCGGTGCCATACATATCAAAACACTAGGTCGCCGTTTTGCTCCCACTTTATGGACCAAGATCTACACAAAATCTCCCGCGTCTCTACGCTCAAAATGTAAATCTTTGCCATGCTTTGTTGAACGGGGGTGTTTGATCGACAAAGCTTTGAGGGCACTGACGTCACTTTCGTTTGAACAGACCTCCTGTCCTGGCGCAATCATCCTGATGAGTCCACACCAAAGGGAGAAGCATTGTACTCGAGTTTCGCTCTGATTTGAACTCATCAGCAGTGCATATTTTTGGCCGTGCCCCGGTTTGAACTCCACACATCTGGCATGCGAGGTGAGCGTGGTACTACGACTTTGCCAGAGCAGGCTGGACACACCTAAATTTTCAGGCCTGAATAGGTAAACATGTTCACGCTTGGGTGATATGATTGGTTGGCGCGCGTCTCCACTTTGGTATGGACTCACCAGAATGATCGCACCAGGGCAGGAGGACGACTGTTCAGAAGAGAGTATTGCAGGCGCTAATTCCACACACACACACACACACACATCATCATCATCATCATCATCATCATCAAACCCAACAACATCACTGTTGGCACCCATGCTTCTATGCCGTGCAACCGTTAGATTCATCTAATTATCTTTAGAGCCCTAGAGTAAAAAGAAGAGAAAAAGAGTGCGTGAGGGAGTGGACCTATTGCTGCCCTATGTCAAGCATTCTGTGGTGCATACACCTCCAACCGTTCAATAAAACAGTCTGGGAAGAAACGGTAGCACAAACGCCACTGACATCCATTAGCCGCCATTTCTTGCGACGTTTCCAGCCAAGCACATATGTCCAGAAGAAGGGAACGGATTATGTTCACAAACTTCTGAGGCACCCTGTTGAGCAGTGACCGATCGACAAAAGTAAACGCATCCTTGAAGTTAAGGAATACCAAGATTATGGGTCGTCTGTACATATGGCGTTGCTCTAACACCAGATGGAGTGTGAAGATGTGGCCAACGCACCCTCTAGCCCGCCGAATTCTTGCTTAATACTCGCAAGTCAAGGTTTCGCGGGCCGCCAGAAGCTCTGTCACAAAGGGAGAGGTTACAACATTCATTGCAAATACCCTTCTTGAAAACGGACGCTACTGTCGATCTACCACAGTTGTCTCGGACAGTCTCTTTCTCCCAGATGGACCCAAGTAGGCTAGACAGGCACTGGCTCAGAAGCCAAAGCCCAAAAGCCGTCATAAAGCGGTTTTTGGAGGGAAATGCATTACCATTTTTATAGAGCAAATCGCCACACATGTTCTAGCCCCCAACCTGGAGGACCAGGAGACTGTGTTTGTCGGACCTCCACCCACTGACCAACCTAGACTCTGTGAGTGTCGTGCGGACACTTCCTCCCAACATAACTCAGTGGGTCGCCGAGATATACACATCGCCACACCACGGTAAGGTGCAGTCTCTTCGTGGCGGTCTACAGATCTCTTTACCACCTACAACTGAACACTTTCATCATTTTCTAAAAAAACAACAAGTCGGAGGTGTCGAAAAAGAGTGCATAGAGCTTTCACCAGATTGTATATACTTGGTTTTACTCGGAAACAGCTTGCAATCAAGCGCTTTCAAACCATTTGTTTCACCTGCCGCATTGTAGCACCGATTGGTACCATACGAGTTGAAGCTTGTCTAGTGAAGTGCGAACACTTGTGAAGTGGATCAAGCCACTTCCTTTTGAGTGAAGTCCCACGAGACCAATCAAACTTGTTCTGTCCGGGGCAACCTTCTATCCTAGTGAAATTCAGTTCTGATGAGCACGAGTGAGTTCAAAACACTTGCCAATGTTTTAGGAATTATTCTGAACTTTCTCGATGTACCTTCAACTATTTCACAAGTGCGACAGAACGTGATAGAACGAAGGCTGATGGGGTTGGGACGTAGATAAACGCGTGATCGCTGCTGACGTAGCCAAGTCCGTTTCGTTTTTTCTTCTGAACTTGTAATACCAACAACTGTTGCCTTCTGGATCTGGTACTTCTTGCGAGATTCCGAAAAACGAAAGTGATTTCGGTCGCATTGTGAAGATGATCGCAGCAGAGAGACCAATAGCCGAACATCTCTGAGAGTCGTTCACAACCACCCAGTCGTTGTACACGGACCAGGTGCACGCAATCTCTCATGCTGTTATCGTCTAACAGCATACACATGGTATCATTTGTTTGTTGTTGCTTAGTACCAAACAACAGTAAGTCGTGTGAGTGAACAGGACTCAGGCAGAGGGAACATGTTTTTTTCAAGCGCAGTTGTTTACTGGGTGATAACTTAAGAATAACGTGCTATCAAAACTCACTATATTTGTAATGTGTTTCTCGCTGAAATGCAGGTAGTATGAGCGAGGCACCACAGTTCTGAATGGAAAGTACTGAATATTATTCGTTGGACAGCGAAAATGAATAAGCTAGGGACGTCACGCCACTTGGTGTTTGCCGCTGTGTGCGACTTGTCAAAGACCCCCGAATGTGTTGTCTATTGGCCTATTCGGTTGATTTGGTAATGTGGCGTTTATGATCCACTTAGAGAAGCTTGCTCCTTCTGGTACATGTTAGATCACGAGAAAAATCCGTGAGAGGCACTACTGGCATGACAGTCCACTCGTTTATTGTATTTTCTCTGGTAGATATAGTAAAAATAAGACCAAATGAAATCCCCTCTCGTAAGAGGGTATCGCTTTTAAAAGGAACTAACTTTAAAAAACGATGTCGGTTTGAAAATGTCACGACGAATGCGTATATAGTGGCTGCATAGTTCTTACAGAACGACTGATCATGAAAGACAACTAGAGAGCCGTAAACGAAGAATGGAGTGAGGCAGTCATAACCGGTATTCCAAGAAATCAGCTCTGTACTACTCAGGGTTTCTAGGCATCCTAACTACGCTTGTACCGTTTCCATTCAATAATGTATCATTTTGCTGCCTTGCTAACAAACGAAGCTTGGCGTTAGTCAGTCGTGAGGGCTGGAATGATTATTTGAACCTGGCGATGAACCAGGTTTTGGATGTTACAAGAAGGACTCTTGCTCAAAGTAACAAACCGTCCAGAATGACAGTGGAGATGTAGATGTTGAATGAAAACAACAAACACGTCGCACGATCAAATGTTGGCTCAGTTCCGCATAAGACGTAGCGAGCGACCTCATCAGTTTGAGCGGGAATGTATCGTATTTTTGCCAGAAACATGTTGGAACTCACCAACCTTGAGCACAATGTTGATTTAATTTCGAGAGTGGAATCGTTTCAGTTCGTTACACATGGCCAGCCGTCTGAGAGCTGCTGAAATTCTATCGCATAAACCCGTTGTGCCAATATAACGCCTCCTTGAGGATACGTGCCTGCAGAATATCACCTGCTTGGACGGTTCTTAGATCCGGAGGTTTTCGCAGGTGCATCCATCAACGTCTGTTTGTGGCTGTTTGGTCTAGTCTCACAGCTAACGAGTAGATCAAATTTGGTGGAAACTATCTTTACTCGCCGAGGTTAGAGGTAAATCTCCTTGCTTGTTGTAGCGGTGCTCAAATGAGGTACCCATCACCTACAGCGACTCTGCGTTATGGTGGCTATTGGTGCATTGGGGAACTTTGCCAATATCGATCGGAAATCCCACCAGTCTTAATTTGACCGGTAACCAGGACAATTGTTACTAATAGGTTAGTTAGTTGTTTTTCCATTGGTTTTTGACCGATGTGTTCGGAGACAATTTTCGCGACCGGGAGGATGCCACATAACTTGGCCACACACCTGCAGGTATTCGTGCACAGGTGATGATAGCCATAATACAGATCAGAAGGTGTATGCACTAATGAAAGTATTTAGTATGGTTGACAGTGATGGATTGCAACACGTATAAAAATAAATACAATGCAAAATGGGAGCAAATCAAAAGAGGAACTTTTCGTCTGTGAGAATACCTTGGTGAAAGTTCGGACGGTGAGAACGTGTTTTTCTCCTCAGTGCGACTGCCACACGTGTTCTATAGTTGTCCGTGGACTTGTGGAGAGTGGTTGACTTCCTGCTCCTTGCGCGCGCTCGAGTCTGAGTGTCGACTGTTTTCGGTCTCCCTAGCCGCTCAGTATTCGCGCAATGGAATGGAATTTTCAAAGGCTATGACATGTCCCTGATGAACTAAAGTAAGGGGAAAATTGAGTTGAGAGTACCGGTCCAATATTGTGAGCCCCATTTAGGTATCCTGGGGTCTCAACGATGCTGGGGAATCACTCCAACAGACTTTTCCACCAGAGGGATGATTGCTCCAGTTGACAATGAAAGTTGATGAGCTGACAAAATATGAGCGTAGATCAAAATGGTTTTTATGTTGAGCACATGCGCGACAAAACGCAACATTTTGGCGCAAACCGGTCTACTCTACTTGTAAAAGTTTTGCAGTTAAAAGTACTGTGCGGCTAATGGGCTCCGTTTCCCTATATGCAGGTCCGTTGGCGTATACGTGGGCTCGTCAGCACATGAGTAGTTACTATGCTCACTAGACGATACAGACAATCGGTTTCCGATGCGTTACCTTAATGTGACGTGGTTTGCGAGCATAAAGAAGACAAGTCTGGTGATCCAGTGAGCGACTGTGAGCTGAACGGTCAAGTATGTGGGTGACCGGGTAGCTACAACCTGTGACCGACCTTCAATGCAAAATTTCGGTCAGAATAACTCAGTTTATGCAGGAGTGACATGTTCGTGTTCCTGTGAGCAGACGGCAGAGCTGCTGAAACAGAAACTCGGAGAGACGAGCCATTTTTATGACCTGGTGAAACGTGTTGGTGAGATCTTCTTTTTCGCACCCGTCTAACTTGATGCACTCCCCCCTGATCGTCCATTTCCCTAATGAAGCAAACATCTGCAGGACTTTAAAGACTGGATGTTATTCATGTGAAACCGATGAACAACGTGGTTGATCTCCCCCCGACGATTCACCGACGATTCTGGTGATAGTTTTCATGGACCAAACTGTGTCTCCGTTGGGACTCTCCACGTTTTAACAACTCGAAACAACTCGAAAGCTGCTCCTATGACTTTGCGCAAATTTTACCAAAAGTGGCCGATTCGTAAGGCGGCAAGAAAAACATTGTTTTGGCGGAGTTCTAAAGCTACTTAAGCAAATAAGATTATATACATGTTCTAGTTTCTCTAGACAATGGGAGCACCTGCTGTCTGGTTTAAACGCCCTCTAGCAGAACATTTTATTCACCAGGGAACTTGGAAAAGACAACAAAACGATGAAACTAGCTTCAACTATTCACACATAGAACTTCACAATAACAGTCTGTCTCTTTACATATAACTAAAGGAAAGAAATGAGTCATCCTAAAGTGCAGAGGAAATGGATACTATAGATACTATAAGGAGTCCAAAAGAAGTGAATGACCATGGGTTCTCAGCGCAAAAGAAACCATGGCCGATAGTCTCGTCTGGAAAGCTCGCAAGATTTAAAAAACATCGAAAAAAGGCTTTTCTGTTTGAAAAAAACGTATCTGCGGTTGAAACCTATCAGGAAGGTCAGATTCATGAAAGCAACCTCAGAATGCCCAGAACCTACTGCTCCACCAAAAACTCAACAGGAAGACCGGCAAGCATCCAGGCCAGTAAATTATTTAAACAATTCAGCAAAAGCTGATGAGTGTTCTTGCATGCCACAGAAACACGATCGAATGTGATCAGCGCTCAGGCTTTTCATAGAGGCGCGATCGATTTTGGTGGGTGCTCACTAACGCCTATCAGACAGCCTGGATCAATGTCAGAATGTCCCCTTTAAATAGCGTGGGGCCGTTGTAACTTTTGCTCTCGCACTCGCTTGTTCGGAATATAGCGATTGTATTCCCTTCTGTGAGTCTTTGTTCTCCGGCATTAGGCACTGGAGCGGGTCAGCAGCAGATACCACAGATTGACGAATCAGCAGATATAACAAAACCAAAGGGACTACCGTGTAATCCACTTGAATATTCAGACAGCTGGCGTTGAACTGCAGTAGCTCGTTTGCAAATTTCAGCATTCTGCTAAAAGTTCACTCGACCTAATATTGAGGAAGCTTTTCGTGTACTTTCACCACACTTTCAGTAACTTGGGATGAAAATCCCCGAACAAAATGGTGAAAAACTAAGATATCGCTAGCCATAGGAAATAGTAACTTTTCAGTTAGAGTGCAGCTCCGTCAATTTTTTCAACAATCACGCACACCGACTCCAAACTTGCACGCGGACTCAGCTTTGATGCATTGTCGTATACAAGCGTCCGAAGGCACACACATGAATCGATATGCGGTGTAATGTGATGTCGCATTCAAGGAAAGAGGACCGCATTTCCCACCTTCGTCTTGAACTCTATCTGTGATGATTTCCACAAATCGCTCGTCAGCATAAACGTTTGAGGAATGAAGGAACGTTAGAATAGTTATGTCAGGATGATCAGTTGTCTTTACACAACTCTGATAGTCAAGTTTTACAAGTGACCATACATCTGCTCCTGAATCCTAGAAGGCTCGTGCTGGTGGGATGGCGTCGGCTGAGTCCCCCATGCAAGGAACAATGGATTCTGGAAAACTGAGCAGCCTTTTGTGTGCATAAACGTACTGTTATAGTCGAATCTGGTTTCCATTATCTCACTAGTAGAGCTGAAATTGCGGAGTTAGTAACTAGACGGTTTGTAAAAAAACCCAACGGCCTTCGAGTTCCGCTTACCTCAGTAGCCGGCAATGGACGATATTCGCGACACATGCATAGTTCAAGGTTACTGGTGTACAACAGCTCGGATTTTACCAAGATCACTTTTCACATACCTTACTGTGAAAATGTCGCGCAGTGAGTGATATTCAGAAAATACTTATTAAATGATTGGTTTTTGCTGGACAAGAATAAATACTTGTTTTAGTTACGGCTTCTGTGAATTTACTGGTTCAAATCTCCGTGAGGAGTCTCACCAGTTTCTTTGGCTCAGATGGGTAGATTTAGTATACAAATGTTGTCACCGTTTCATTCACTGAGCCGAAATATCTCACGTAACCCATTTCACTGAGGCTGGATGATTTCAATGCGGCCAATTTTTTAAGAGATAAGCAATCTCGGCTTGTTTGTTGCATCGATGTAATGTTTACTGCACCACAGCCCGAATCCTCGAGTGTAGTCAACAAAATTACTGATGTAATAGATGTCCTGGAAGTGAATCCGATCTATGTTGAAAAGCCGATTAGCACTGTAGAGCTGTTTCATCCTTCTTGGACACCTCACGAAAATCCAGAGGGTTTTTCGATTCCGCGAAGAACCTGCCAGTGGTTCAACACAACCGAGAGAGGCTGGAAAGCAGTGATAAGCTCTCCCCTAGACCGGGTATAATGGTGCTCATACTTCAATCCTAGGAGCCAGATCATGTTGAGATAGTCACCTGCTGACGATGCCCCTCGAGCGATGATTCCTCAGACGGTTTCGCCCGACTGGTGAATTTTGTTCTTCCTCTGAACTACTCATAGATTGTTGGTAGTGTGAGAAAACTCGGTTCTGTAAGTGCGGGTCAATCACACCGCTGACCAGCTGGCCGATCGCGTTCGAACGATTTATTGTCCAAACCAATGAGTGGGACGTCGCGAATTCGAGACTCTTTGGAGTTTCATGGGATGCTTTCTCCGGATTATTTGCATAATGAAACTGTCATACAGTGCTTGTCCGTCATGATCGGTTAACCAATTAGGGGGCAGTGGAATTTCGCCTACATCCCGTTTGACTAGGACGAGTGAACCGTTACAACCTAAGCGCTCTTTCAACATGGATCTGATAAAACACGAGACACAGGCCTGTACGCACACAATAACTGACAACGACGGAACGATGCTGTCGCTGTCTTCAACCTACCACCTACATTTCTGTCCTCGTTTAAGATAAAATGGCCATCACTGAAACGATTTGTGATTCTGGTGTGATCGGCAGTATAAGAACACAATTCATTTGCAAAACACCTCGCGGATGCCATCCCTCTGCTACTTGAATGCAAAGTTTTCACCTCGTCAGTCAAAGGTTGCGTGTCTTAGTGCAATTAAAAAGCAACCGGGACACCCAGGTTTTACAACGCTGTTCGCTGGTTTTGTAAGATAGTAATCTTTCCAGTGAACGTTTGAAATCCTACCCACCTCTCAAGCATTTTGGTGAGAGTGGATGCACTGAGTGCATTTCATCGCGAAGCTCCGGTACGCCAAGTTTGACACGCCGGAAAACGCCGAGTTCCAGAAATACTATCAAATTAATCTTCTGTCATTTTTCACCAGCAACTTGTTTTTGTACACTGAGTCTGCTAAAAAAAATTATCACTAAGGTTTGAGAGAACATACTACTGAAAATAAGGGAATAGGTAGTTTATGGTGTGCGCTCCTGAAACTATCGCCATTTAAGTCCACCCACTCTGCGCTGAAGAGCCGAGAGTCAGTGTAGAGTTGTTTTATCCCCATTGCGAATCATCAGGATTGCGCGTCTCGCGAAACTCCGAACAGTATGGATCCGCGACCTCCCGGTAAATAATTTGAACAGCTGATCGTTCGGCCAATTTCCGGTCGATAGATGATACTTTTGTGTTTCACAGTGATACAGTGTGGCTACAAATTAGCCGGGTTTCAGTCCAAAGTATAAATCGGTTTTCAATGGAGATGTCCAGACAAGTTAACTTAACTTATAGCAAGAAATCTTCATTAAAAGTTCTCAAAACTAATCGTTTTGCTGGCTACCTCACATTCTACCATCAAACCAATAGAAGTAAATTAGGCGCCAAAGTGCGATAACGTGGAAACGAATGTGTCATGATGGGCTCTCAAACACACCTTCGAAGGATTGTCAAAGTGGCACGTGATTCAAAATAGACCGGATACGACGGCAGAAAGAGTGGAGTTTATGGTGGGATCCACAGTTTGATGCAAAACTCGGTCTCTGGACATGAATCCAATGAATCTTGAGCATACAGTTTTTCGATGACCCCCAAGTCGGAGAAGAACGTGCCTCCTGTAAATTGTCTCTATTCCAATACGTGTTTTATTTGTCGATAAAAACAGAGAATTCGGTGGTCTTTTGATGGATGTGAGACCCTGCACTACAGATGGACTAAGGTCCACTCTACGTAGAACAGTACTAACACGTGATTTGCATAAACTGGTTACTGATTTACAGGTTCTCCTCAGGAAAAATGCGAAGTTAAAAGCCGCTGTGAGATGAACATGAAATTGCCGACCTTCAGGGGGGGGACGTGTTCACCGGTGAGCAGATATGGGAAAAGTGCATTGAGGAGAAAAACTCAGTCACTTGTTCGAAAGGATCTTAAAAATGAACAGCCTCACATTAAACTCACCCTCTCCTGCACTTGGTGCACGTGATTTCGTTCAACTTGAGTAGGCTTTCTTCAAGCTAGAAAAGAGCGAACTAACGCGTCACGTTGGGATTTCCACTAAAACGTTTCCGCCTTTTACACGACTGATGTCCAACTACATTCGGGTGCATGTCGGCAATACATTCTTCAAAAAAAGTACACTGTGTGGATGATTTGAACTTTTTTGGTTTGTTTTACTATGTGAAACCAATCTTAAATGAAATTTTGCGCAGATAATCACCATCGCGACAGAACACCTAATTGAAGTTTTCCAGAAGCAAATGGCAAACTAATGTCGTTCTCCTCGTATGCGTTGTTTGTCGATTTTGTTAATCGAATTCGAAACAATAAAAAGATACAACAGAAAGGTCCAGCTTATTGGTAAGCTGCTAAAGTCTCGGGATTTGACGAATGTTGGTGTGTGGTGCATGAAGACTCATGTTGTTCTCACCATCAGCTTGATCTTGGAACTACCGCCCATTGCTGGTGCATCCGAGCAAACTGAGTGAAACTTGCTAACTTTGAGTTAGAAGTATTGACTGTTTCAAATTTGCTTGGTTTGGGAAGAATCGCAATTAAAAATTTCAACCTGCAACCGGAATCAGTCCTTGCTGTCCCTAATGATCAAGAATTTCAAGAATAATCAGATCCTCCACGATCCCGGTTCATAGCTCAGCCGCAAAGCACGCGGGCGCGTTTGGCCGATGAATAGCTCACACAGGAGAGTACTACCAACTTACACTCAGGTAGCTGACGTCACGCTACTCAGTGCCGACTGGATTAGGCAGTGCCAACTTCGCATGTAAGTTGTAAGGCTTCTTTTTTTAGCTAAGCGGAGTAAACATGGTTTGTTTGGAGCGCAGAAGTTAAAAGGTTCCACACTCTTGAACAGACATTTATGGCTTACATTTATGAAGTAGGCGCTGATAGTGGTTATCAGTAGTGATGAAAATCTGTGCAATATTCATCGGCATCCTGAGGTAGACTGACTTCACCCTACTTCAGTTGAAGCCTCCAAATCTCTCTACTACTTACGAATTCTGGGCCAATTTCTTCCTTAATGAAAGGATACCGTAACAAAGCGAGTCATACTAAACAACAGTAAGCAGCAAACCAAGATGGCGAAGACAGAATAAGCTCTAGGTTAGGTTCATTAACGTGGTAGACAGCAAAAATTTCACCTTGTTTGTAGAGTTGAAAACCTCCGACCGACGGGCAAAATCGGGTATGTTTTTTGGAGTTTCAAGATGAACGAATTGCGCCACGATAAAAGGAAACCAGACATGATATCTATGGGAGGAAAGTCGTGAAAAAATGCTGGGAAAATGCAAGATATTATGATCGGGACAGTGAACTGTCACTTGAACACGTAATATTTCACGATAGTTGTTGTAAGCAAAATGCGATAACAAGTACTCTTACTGTGATTCCGTGATGGGCGGTGACCTGTGGAAAATTGAAAAATTCTAAATACTGACCAATAAAAACTTTAGAACGCGTGACAGAAAGCCCTTCGAAAGCAATAGTGATCAGAAAGACGGAATCAGCTTTCGAGCGCCCTCCGGAGAACGATTTCGATCTGTCAAGTTGACACTGACAAGACCTTGGCAAGCTGCTCTTTTGTACATGTTGAAAGAACTCTTATCGCGCGCAGCATTTAGTTTGTCCTAATGCCATCCATATGAAGACTCTTCATTACTGTTACAGTCAGTGTAATATAGGTGGCACATTCTTCTCGTGTCTAATTTGGCCCCATATTATGAATTCCTAACTGGTTAGAAAAGTTTCTGTCACTGAAGGACCAAACCAATATGTCTGTCGTCAGCAATAGCTCAGCTTGACGACAATGACTCGTTCAAACTCGAGCACGTATAGCAACAAAGCAGAACGTGAACTTTGAAACTTTCCAGAATGGCTGACTGTTAAAGGGATGACATATTTTTCTTACGGAGAAATAAGATACTTTCTGCGAAACGCACGGACCCTGGCATGCCAATAACCTCAGACAGGAAAGTATACGTGTATTTGCTATGCGGTGGTGGTCTCAACTTCTTTTTTGCCGATACTTCCGACTTGTATTTAGCTATTTCAACTACAATTAGCCATTTTTTGCACGTGTATTGATTGTAAAGATTAATATAATATTCTAGACATTGACACCTATCACAGAAGGGCAGATTCTACATACCCACATTTAGTAATTGCTAATCAAACCTTCCCCAGAAGGACTGCATTGTGGAGCAAAAGGACACTGACTAAGTAAGCATGACGGGTAATGGGACCCAACCCATGTTTACAAATTCTTGAGATCCTGTTAGACAAACTATGGGTACTTGCCAGCCAGATTGATTCTCGGCATACTCCAAGGCAAACAGTATTTTCTTTTTGAAAGCGCTGACAAATTCATTCTGATCTCATCCTTGCTAACCAAACTTTGCTGCGACTGATTGGTCGATTTTAATCAGAGGTGGACAGCTAGTCTGCGGGAAAAGGCTGAAGAGCAAAAATTTCAACGACTTTTTATCAAAATCATTTCCATAGTGATGATGATGATGATGATGATGATGATGATGATGATGATGATGATTCGGATGATGATGATGAGGAGGAGGAGGAGGAGGATGACGATGATTCGGATGATGATGATGATGGCGATGATTATTATTATTATTATTATTATTATTATTATTCGGATGATGATGATGATATTCATAGACATTTGTTTTAAAATTCTAGCTGATCTAACGAAAATGAAACACTTTCAGAAGAGCAAACAAAGTTTATATACTGTCAGTTGCAGAGTGACGGCATTTGATAGCATGTCAGTTGACAAAACACAAAAATCGGTACACACAGCAGGTGAATTCCATATGATTGACAACAACAGAACTAATGATAACATTGGTCTGGTTTAAACGGTCTTGTCTTAGTGCGTCCACACCAGAGAAACGAGAAAGCACGGACGCGAATATTCCTTTTATCGGATCCCGTAAGCAAACCACATCCCTAGGTGTGCTTGAATTCGAAATTTAGACATATACCATCATCTCAGACGCCATGCACCAAAATTCTTGTGTCCAAACAGATGATCACACTTTCGACGGAAATTAAAAAAGGGGGAGTTTGAATGCAAATTTGATACAAAGCGCCTGCGAAAGTTCTCATTTCTAACTCGCCGTACCTTAAAAGTGGNTTAAAAGTGCGCCATCTCCGATCGAGAGTTGTGCAATTCATCTGTGGGAAGCCAGTTAGTTTCAGATGCCGGAAGATTGGCCTCAAAGAGGGTCATGTCCCATCCAATAGAATCAGATGCCGGATAAAAAAACTGTACTTTGCTCTACTAAAGCTTTCACGTTATTTCAGCACTGATTCAACGGAAACCACATTCGAAAAGCTCATGTTTACAAAGTTTCTTCATCTGTTATCTCAATGAAAGCTCATCGTATTATCCATGATCTTTCATTCGTACAACTTTTATATCTAAAAATTGCACTAGAAACACGGCCACCAAAGGATTGATTGAAAATCTGCGACTGTGTTTGTCTGATGAGGCCAAAGAAGAGCTAGTCTGGTCATGGGCTGTGGAAGAGTTTCCAGCAGCCCTGGTTTCTTCTGAAAAATATATTCCGATATCTCGAATACCGTGCCAACTGAAACATGGGGCGATCCTGTGCGGAATTTGAAGAACATCACAAACAAGAGACTTGCTGGATCTCCCGTTGAAACTGAATTGGTGTGCATTGAGTGCGTGTGTGACGAATTGCTGACAATCTGGACTTAAGCACAACATAAGATAGCTTGGACATTGAGTACACCGCACAGGCTTAATAAGCCTCAAAGAGACAGGCCAATCGTGGATGGTTTAGTAAACTCATGAGTAGTATTTTGAAGCTACAATGTTGAACTGAAGTCCATTGAGAACATTTTAACTATCGGTTCATCATACAACATCTGAACACACTACTACTCGTCAAAGCTAAGTAAACGAACTTGTGAAAATTTGTTAAAGCGGCGCCACTTGTGTTTCACTGCAAAATTACTAATAAATAAGCAACTGAATCTGCTAAGGATACTATCAGGGAAGATTCATCTATGAGTATCTCAGACAGAGAATAAAATTCACCCAACTCGTCAAACCTCTATCTGAAAAGTCATCACCAAAGCAGCCAGTCAGCATGTGATGTGGTTTCCGTTATTGAAAGATTAATGTTACTCTATGCTGTCTTAGTGCGAGTTAACCACACTGCTGATCAGCCTCTCGTGGTCAAGCGGAAGATCGCGGGTTCGAGAATCCCTTGAGTTTTATGACGTGTACACTGCTGATGATTCTCAATGAGGATGAAACAGAGATGTCGCGTTTTCATTATCCTAACTTCATGTGCTGTACGTCTTTCTATTTGCACGCCTACGCTTTTTTATTGAACGTCGTATTTTGCAACACAGATATTTGTACATGTTGAAAGAACTCTTATCGCGCGCAGCATTTAGTTTGTCCTAATGCCATCCATATGAAGACTCTTCATTACTGTTACAGTCAGTGTAATATAGGTGGCACATTCTTCTCGTGTCTAATTTGGCCCCATATTATGAATTCCTGACTGGTTAGAAAAGTTTCTGACACTGAAGGACCAAACCAACATGTCTGTCGCCTGCAGTAGCTCAGCTTGAAGACAATGACTCGTTCCAACTCGAGCACGTATAGCAACAAAGCAGAACGTATGCTCTGAAGCTTTCCAGAATGGCTGACTGTTAAAGGGATGACATATTTTTTCTTACGGAGAAATAAGATACTTTCTGCGAAACGCACGGACCCTGGCATGCCAATAACCTCAGACAGGAAAGTATACGTGTATTTGCTATGCGGTGGTGGTCTCAACTTCTTTTTTGCCGATACTTCCGACTTGTATTTAGCTATTTCAACTACAATTAGCCATTTTTTGCACGTGTATTGATTGTAAAGACTAAACATCATATTCTAGACATTGACACCTATCACAAAGGACAGATTCTGCATACCCACATCTAGTAATTGCTAATCAAACCTTCCCCAGAAGGACTGCATTGTGGAGCAAAAGGACACTGACCAAGTAAGCATGTCTTTAACGACAAGTAATGAGACCCAAACCATGTTTGAACATATTTGGTATCTTGCTAGACAAACCAAAAGTATTTACCAGCCAGACTGATTCTCGGTATACTCCAGGTCAAAGAGCGTTTTATTTTGAAAGTGTTTAACAAATTCATTCTGGTCTTATCCTTGCTAATCAAACTTTGCTGCGACTGATTGGTCAAACTTAATCATAGCTGGACAGCTAGTCTGCGGGAAAAGGCATGAGAGCAAAATTTTCATCGTTTTGTTATCAAAGTCATTTCCATAGTATCTTATTCATCGATATCTTATTCATCGGTGAACGAAACTGCGGCAGCTTCAGCCACTGTACGACATGAAGGCGCTTATTACAGCTGACAGTGATGATGATGATGATGATGATGATGATTTAACGGGTCGGGGTTATGTTGAATAAAACTTGCATTAAATAACTTGTTGAACAATGAAGTTATGCTGTCATTGATGATGATGATGAGGATGATGATTCGGATGAAGATGACTATGATTTTAATGATAATGATGATGATGGTGAAGATCATGATCATGATCATGATGATTCGGATGATGATGATGATGATGATTTAACGGGTCGGGGTTATGTTGAATAAAACTTGCATTAAATAACTTGTTGAACAATGAAGTTATGCTGTCATTGATGATGATGATGAGGATGATGATTCGGATGAAGATGACTATGATTTTAATGATAATGATGATGATGGTGAAGATCATGATCATGATCATGATGATTCGGATGATGATGATGATGATATTCATCGATATTTGTCTCAAAACTATAGCTGATCGAACGGAAATGAAACATTTCCAGATAAACGAACAAAGTTTATATACTCTCAGTTGAAAGATGATGGTATTGGCTAGCATATCAGTTGACAAAACACGAAAACTGGTATAAACAATAGGTGAATTTCATATGGCTGATAATAACAGAATTCAGGACACCATAATCCTGGTTTAAACAGTCTTTCTGTCGTCTTAGTGCGTCCAAACCAGAGAAAGGAGGAAGCACGGACTCGAATGTTTCTTTTATCGGAGCTCGCAAGCAGACCACATGGCTGGGTGTGCTTGAATTTGAAATTCAGACAGATGCCATCATTGCAGACGCCATGCACCAGAATTCTTGTATCCGAACAGATGGTCACACTTTCGACGAACGTTAAACAGGAGGAATTTGAATGCAAAGTTGATAGAAAGCGCTTGCGAAAGTTCTCATTTCTGAACTCGCCGTACGTAAAAGTGCGCTGTCTCCGATCGTGAGTTGTGCAACTCATCTGTGAGAAGCCAGTTAGTTTCAGATGCGGAAGATTGCTTCAAAGAGGGTCATGTCCTATCCAATAGAATCAAATGTCGGATGAAAAAAACTGTACTTTGCAAGCTTCCACGTTATTTCAACACTGATTCAACGCGAACCACATTCGAAAAACCTCACGTTTACAAGGTTTCTTCATCTGTTATCTCAATCAAAGTTCATCGTATTATCCACGATGTTTCATTCGTACAACTTTTATATCTAAAATGTGCACTAGAAACACGGCCACCAAAGGACTGATTGAAAATCTGGGACTATGTTTGTTTGACGAGGCCAAAGAAGAGCAAATCAGGTCATGGGCTGTGGAAGAGTTCCCAGCAACCCTGGTTTCTTCTGAAAAACATATTCCGGTAACTCGAATGCCGCACCAACTAAAACACGGGACAATCTTGTGCGAAATTTGAAGAATATCACAAAAGAGAGATTAGCTGGATCTCCCGCTGCAACTGAATTAGTGTGTAATGAGTGCGTGTGACGAATTGCTGGCAATCTGGACTTAAGCATAACATAAGATCGCTTGGAAATTGAGTACACCGCACAGACTTGATGAGCCTCAAAGAGAAAGAGGACAACTGTGGATGGTTTGGTCAACTCATGAGTAGTGTTTTTGAAGCTACAAAGTTGAACTGAAGTCTAATGAGAACATTTTAAGCGTCGGTTCATTGTACACCATCTGAACACACTACTACTCGTTAAAACTAAGTAAACGAAATTGTGAGGATTTGTTAAAGCGGCGCACTTGTTTTTCACTGCAAAATTATTAATAAATAAGCAGTCGGATCCTTCATACTTCTCGTGTATGCTCTGAATAGTCGGAAATCTTTGGCCTAAATGGCTGTTTGTCAGCGGAGTGAGGAACGTCAATTGAGAGTTCTTCTTCTGGAGAATGAAGCAGGTTTAATTTAACAATATATTTTCGGGCGCTGCTTTCTGTGAAGATTCATCATGTTCCCCCGGTTGCTGGGATTTTGTGCCTACTCTACGTGAGGGTCATCGTGGAGATCCTGGGGAGAACGACGTTTAAGATGACCATTGGTTAACTTGAGGCGCCCATTAGCCACACAATGCTCTTAACTGCAAAACCTTTGCGAGCGAAATAAAAGTTTTTACGCAAAAATATTGCATTTCGTTGCGTATGTGCTCAAACCAAAATCCATCTCAATCTACGTCCATTTATTAGAAGCTCACCGAATTTCATTGTCCACTGAAGCAATCATACCTCTGGCAGAAAAAAGTCTGGTGAACTGCTTTCCTAACATCGCTGACACCACGGGATGCCTAGATGGGACTCAAACGTTTTCGAACTCTGGAGTTAACCACACTGCTGATCAGCCTCTCGTGGTCAAGCGGAAGATCGCGGGTTCGAGAATCCCTTGAGTTTTATGACGTGTACACTGCTGATGATTCTCAATGAGGATGAAACAGAGATGTCGCGTTTTCATTATCCTAACTTCATGTGCTGTACGTCTTTCTATTTGCACGCCTACGCTTTTTTATTGAACGTCGTATTTTGCAACACAGATATGTGCTATGAATAAAAAAACTGCGTCATAGGTTTTAAGTACTGTATTACAAACCCGCGTTACGAATAACATAGATGTCATGCAGTGGGGAGTTCTCGAAAACAGAACCGTGACCGGTATGATCAATATTGCACGTTTTTCATGGAGGTCATCGTGGAGATCCTGGGGAGAACGACGTTTAAGATGACCATTGGTTAACTTGAGGCGCCCATTAGCCACACAATGCTCTTAACTGCAAAACCTTTGCGAGCGAAATAAAAGTTTTTACGCAAAAATATTGCATTTCGTTGCGTATGTGCTCAAACCAAAATCCATCTCAATCTACGTCCATTTATTAGAAGCTCACCGAATTTCATTGTCCACTGAAGCAATCATACCTCTGGCAGAAAAAAGTCTGGTGAACTGCTTTCCTAACATCGCTGACACCACGGGATGCCTAGATGGGACTCAAACGTTTGGACTCGAACTCTGAACTCAATTGCTTGTCTCTTTTAGTCCAACATGGCTCGCCGTAGCTTTCGAAAATTCAGTTCCATTGTGCGAATACTAAGTGCCGGCTCAAGCTCCATTAAGCGGGCTTGATAGCCTGGCTAGATGACTTCTTTGTGTCTGAGCCCAGCTTGTCAAGTTTGTCACTATCACTTCCTGTGTGTTGCTTTCTCATCCTAAAGAAAACGGCAGCATGGTTAGAGGGACGAGAAAGCTTCCAGTGACGTCTATTCGGACGACAAATAGAAGCGCACATTCAGTCTATCTTTCTACATACCGAGAACTGTAAGTTACAGGTCACAGAGTAGCAATGACAGTCCCGCCTAAGATAAATGATATGGAATCGCCAAACTCTTCAAGTATACGTACAGATCATTTCTGTTTGCAAGCAAGATTGGACGGCGCACGCGAATTTCTCGTGTGATACAATAATCCCACCAGGAAGAGAAAAAAACATAGCAAGAACCGACTTTGTTCAGCCTTTCCTGAGTGGTTCTCTCTTTAAGTTGTATGTTAACAGCATTTGCTAAAAACGTGGTTTTTGTGCGCGTACGGGGCCAAGCAGGATAAGTGTAAATTTACTGTAATTCTTATGGTACCTGTGAAAACATAAAAACAGCGCACGAAAATTTAGTGCGCATTTTGCCTGACAGATGGTTATTTCATGTTTCGATCGTTATTCACCTCTGACCGATGTTGCACACACACACCCACACGCATTATATGTCACTGTTGAAGTTTATCTGGTGCTCGAAATAAGTGTGTGACGACCTCACTAGGAACGGGAAGCCAAACTATTTACTTAATCTAAAGATTGCAAACCAAGGCATATCTGTCAATGTGTCTGACAAGATTTCTGGTTCAGCAATGCAAGAAGCAGTCATTTCACAAACACTATGGTCAGTAGACCTCGGAAGCTTTCGATCAGGGTTAGGTCTGGGTTGTCAGCTTGCCGTACTGTAAGATGCTCAGCTGCGTTTGTGTATCACACTGTCTCCAGTTTGAATGATCATAGAATTTCTAGCATTAAAGGAAGGAAGGGCCACCGAATGTCCTGACATATAAAACCGCCGTCAAGTTCCCACCCTCTGCTGTGGAAACCACAACCAATGACATTAACTCATGCAAGACGATCACAAAAGCAGCTTTCGTTTCGAAGTTATTCCCTTGAGCAATTAATCCACCGAGGTTTTCCGAATATGATCGATGTCAGCGAAGACCATCTCATCACATTTGGATTTCCGGCGATGTCATTTGTGACCCAGACCACTTGCTTTAAGAAGAGAGTGAAATCACTCCATTTATCCTGTCTCATTGGCAACTGGTAAACCTAACCTTCAACTGGAGAGCTCCATACAGCTTAGAAACGTCGGTGGAATAGCTGAACGCAGCAACTATAAGTCTCAGTTTAGCCATTTTATGACTGATTAATCAGAATTCAAGATCTCTCAAGACTTATGTGGAATCTGATTGACCTAAATGAAACGGTTGACTATTCAAACATCGTTAGAGAAACATATTTGCCAAACGAATAGTTGAAAACCTCCTCAGTGATGTTCGCCCGCAGTGAGTGTTGTTCACTTCTAACCTTGAAGTTCTTCAATGCCTCAGAGCTGAGTTTTCCTTGCTTACCAATAGACAGGTCACTTCACCTGTTTCAGTCATCCGTTGGTGTGTGGTCACGGAATCTAACTTGTTTGGTTCCACATTCAGAGTGTGATAATTAGGATACAAACTTCCATCGCTGTTGGTTTTCAAGACCCAAAGAGATTGACAGAACCAAAACAATAAGAAATACTAAATCACAATATAATTATACACAATGAGGTATAATTATTGACTCTTAACGCTAGCATCTCCACCTGTCGACAACAGTGCTCTTTTGCAAAAATGTTCTTCCATTCTGCGGTCCGATACACCCTTCGCCCTAATTAGCGTATACGGGCATCACGTGCGTCAAGCTCTCGGCGATTTGGAGAAATGAGTTTGCATCACATGCTGGCATTGAGAAAGACTGGTGTCTCCTCAATGAGCGTGAGAATGCTTCAACGACACACATACACGACTGCGACGAGCGATCTGCATCGGTGCGAGACAAATCGACACGTTGCAATCCAAGAGTTTGCAATACATTTTCAACTTTTTAATTGTTCAGACTGCTTTAATTCAAACTCAGAAGCTTATTCCTTCTCAGTCATCGCACTTGACCAATTTGTTTATCAGAATTTCATCCGATCTGGTAAAGCCAGAGTGGATAGGTTTGGTAGAACAATTTCACTCATTGTCGAATTTTGAGGGCAGATGAAATACTTCCGGTTTTTGACACTAATAAGTCAGGTTTCGTGAGGTCTAAGAAAAAGTTGTGCATCAAACAGGTGGATTTTTCACACAATGGTTTTAAAGTGACGTAAAATTTAAATTTAACAGAATACTTACGCCAGAACACAGAGATGACCGTTCAACCGAGAGTGGTGTGAATATGAACCAAAGCTTAAATGTTTAACCTTAACTGGATCATAACAGTCACTTTTTTCTAATGATCAAACAGACTGGACAACATTAATGTTTCTGTGAGCTGATGTACAACGAAGTAGTGATCAGAATCGCAGGATCGTATGTGGTGTCGCAATGGCCTTGAAGCGATTACCGTTCAGCGGGTGACTGATGTCTGATTGATCGTTTTGAATAACCAATCACAAACACCATAGAGGGGGTGTGAACGAAAGATCTAGATGTGTACTTAATGTTCAGATAGAATGGTGAGGGACTTAAAAGCCAGCATATGGTCGTTTTCATCATCCGAAGCAGCGTCACCATTGGCAGCAGTAAATTGCTGAAAAACACTGACTAGTTACCACAGTCAACCAGTATGAAATTCCGTAGTCAGAACTGGTGCAAACAGCCTAAACAGTTAAGACATAGTTGACTAACTCAGGAACTAGGATTTCAGGACAGACAGTTGGACAAGATAGAAGCATGCCCTTTTATCAGAACTCTGATAGAACATCCAAGCACACCAAAGTCGTTTTTCTATTAGATATGACCAGAACTATGGAAAGATTGTTTTGCGGACTGGATGCAAAATGCTGTCAAGGTCACACACCCATAGATCGATGGAAGTCTGCGACCTATACTCAGCAGGCATAAAACTCATGAAGCAAACACTCAAAACTCAGATATTACAGTCATATATTGTTTACCCCTAAATTTGAGTAGGGTGGGAGATAAAACGTGAATGTTCGTGGTTGCTGATGATGAAAGTCATATATGACCCGAACGATATGCTGGAATAAGCAACGGATAAACTATGTTGAAAATAACTTCCGATAAAGACCATTCTTAGAAGTCCATGTGAGTAGGACACCGGAGAAATTAATGCTTTGGCGAAAAATCTGCGCTACAAAGAATCTACTGAAGGGTGGGAAGGTAAGTTGGAAAACATATGTATATATACATATATAATATTCAACATAAACTTCAGTTCAAATAATATTAAAAAAAACAGGTTCCAACTTGTGAAACCACGAACGGAAAATTGCATTGTGCAAGGATAGCTCAACATTTTGAGTGTACTTTGGCCAGGTTTGGAAAAGTACATCAGAATTATTGATAATTAAGATCCCATTCAAATAACCGATCCCAATCGGGGGTTCCAAACGGGAAAAAGATTC
>NW_008752148.1:173061-184594 GCF_000715545.1 Opisthorchis viverrini | reverse complement strand
GCAGGTTGCAATATGTGTAAACAGATATTGAGAACGACAATGTTTTCATTCTACCATCTCAAATTCCTAATCTCCTAAGACAAATCTTTGTTTTCCTGTTGGATAAATAAATTTCAGACTTACACGCACACCAGGACGGAGATCACCCAAAGTGGACGTGTGTCTGAAAACGGTAGATGGATCAGAAAAAACACTGATCTGTACTGAAATTTAAAGTCAAAAACGCCTGAATACAGTAGTGCACCGGTTGAATGAAACATCTTGGTGCATATCAGATGCTGAAACGTACTCAATTTCTTGCTTAGCCTGGACCACCTTTAAGGCTTTCTGCCACCCTTTAAGACGCAAAGACATACTTTTGGAATGCTGTGGATGTGTTGAAATTCCCATGGTGTTTGGCTGAAGAGATGCAGAGAAAACTAGCCTTTTGTCACACGTATCGTCATTATCTATATGGAAAGGTATCTCGTTTCTTCTAAAAGCTAATTCGTTCGTATCGCGGCACACAAGTCAATGTTGCAGACCACTGCCTTTGTCCATCTAGGTCGATAACTGGGTGAGCTTATTTCATGCAAACCTAAATCGACCGGTGTTATTTTGATGTGCAGATCAGCTCAGTTGCGTGTTTGTACCGGTAAGGAGAAGAAGGCCTTTGCTGCGGAGTTATTTATTAGAAAATGCCAACTTAACAGTTACAAAACTGAATATCCATCTTCAACTTGAACGCGTCTTCTTGAACTTGCTTGGATGTTCATTAACTGTTGCTCAGTTGCAAGCAAATGCTCCAAAGTTTCTCCACAAATTGCGTAATAGACCTTACTTGTCAAGAGACGCAAGGCGTATTTATAAGAAAACGTACTACTCACATGTCTCCAACAGTAGTACCACCGTTGCACCTGTATGTGATTACAACACCCGCAAACATGTACCAGATCAATGGTAAAGATATAGATCGGACAATGATGCAGACCGAGACTAACAGAATGGTAAAACCGTTAGCAAACAGCGAAGATATAGATCGGACAATGATGCAGACCGTTAGCAAACAGGAGCGAGCAAGTGAGCATTGTTTGCGCGTGAACCGTTTTTTGTCCCCCATGTGAGACCGGAGATACGGAAAACAAGATAAATGGACAAAAACCGAGTGTCTGTCAGATTTTCTTATGTCCGCTCGTAACTTTAATCCGTTTATAATGAGAGTATCCTCCACACACCCTCATAGAGTTACTTGGGTTAGTTTGGGGTACCCCAAATGGTCGAAAGTTGATTAGTGTTCTAATTAGACTATAGTCATTTTCACCTAAAACGATTAACGTACCCACGACGTGTCCTCTCCCAGAGGCGGCGCCCAATAAATCCGATTGGGAAATGTACATTAAGGCCAAGTACTGGTGAATCGCTTCTCAGAATTTGTACAAAACGTCTGAGTCTACCCTCTGAAACACTTGAACTAACCTAGGCTGGACTTTTTAACGCTCGCTCAGTTTCAGGAATTTGTTTAGAAAATAATGTGTATTATGTAGTTCAAAAATGTGTACAATGGAGCCCTATCAACAAAAAAATGAGGGAAAAAGCATTTTTTTAAATACAGAGGAGCATCATCAGATTGTACCTCACGGCAAAATGGAAGAAGTGTATATCTGACATCGTGTGGAAATAATCGCGTCATGGAAGACGCCACCATCCTCAAAGACGTCCTCAAGAAGTAGACCAGAATAGCATGCTAGTGTCTCTCTTCAACTCAAATGTGACACAGATGTTACACAAATCCCGGGTAACATTCAAAGATGTATCCCGAAGGTCAAAATCAGAAGAAAACATCAGAGGTGTTAGTAAATGTGCAAGAGAAGAACCGAATCGTGGATAACTCTTGAGAATGAAAATCAAGCAGTCTCTAAACAAAAAAAACCAGGCCAATAGGTCTATTAATCTTTGGTTGAAAAGTAGGCCCACTGACGATATCCCTTCTTCCGGCAATGATATATTTGCAAGCCAATTGCATAGCTCACTGAACAAGCCGAAGATCACCAGATCAAAATGTTATTTAAGGAGATGTGTAGACTGAGTAAAGGCGTAACCAGACGTCTAACGTAAATAACAATAAAGACTAGATTGAGTGACGGTAAACAATGGAAAAAATAAAGTTTAACAAAGAAATAATCATCCAAGATGAGTATCTGAGTTGGTTCACACTGAGAAAAAGTGGGGTTCGCGGAACGCACTGCTTTCAGCGGCCAAGAAGTGAGTGTGCAGCGGGTCTCCACACAAGATAGAAACAATCGCTCAACGGACATTCGGAATTTCAAAGATCGTTTTATTTCTGCACTTACTGTTCATAAGCAGTTTTGGCCTTTAGTACTTCCACATGACCGAATCAAAGGTGCCACGCGAGGCCAAACGGTGGCCTCTTACAAAATGATGGTAGATCGCAAGGCTCGATCTCCCCACAGAAGTGTGTAGGACAAGCAGTTCTAATGATTCCAAAAAGAATGAAATCACTCTACAGTGCATCTCGGTCTTTCAAAATAGACTAGTTCCATGAACGGGATTAACTGTCCACTGTATGTTCCAAAACCCCTCATACTATCAAGAAATACAGGAAGCAATTTTGTCCAATTTTTTGTCCCAACTACACCGTGTATTTTCTCACATGCTGTCGTCAGCACGTAAGGCAGCGAAGTATCGGTGTTGAAAACCGATGTAAGGTCCAACAGTATACCCTGGCCCTATTTCTCCCTGCCGACTTGTGGGAGTTAGCACAGTCACCCTGCTTTGTATTCGACAAAAGCAACTATCAAACCATGCAGGGGAACTACTCACAAAATTGTTAAAAACTTTTCGAACGGTTTTGCCATTTTTGCGGCTCATCAGTCCCCGAGTTTTATGTAAACCTCATGTTCTGCTTGAAATCATGATCGAGAGATCCAGTTTAGCTTCTCTTGAAAACCAAACGGATGCACGCAAATGGATGTATTTGTCGAACTATCAGACCACTTAAAGTCTGGAATTTTCGCATCTTCCATGAAGTAAATAATACAGCCAGAAACACCAATCAGAATGTGTGAGAACGGCCGTCTACAAATATCTGAGGTCAATATCATGAGCTTACAAGTTCTATGGACGGTCAACGCTCATGCGTTTTCTACCATGTGTGAACGAATATTACGTAGCAGAACCGTGTCCGAACGTAAGCTACGATACACAGGTTTCAAAACAAACTGGTTTTTAGGTTGATTTTGATGACGACAATCCGCTGGCACAATCAGATATCGCGGTAACATCAATCCTATCATCATATGTCGAACTGGACAGAAAATTGACTTGGGGGGCAGTGGCATCCACCTCGTTACTGAATCTTCCCACAAGCTATCACAAAGAAATATCACAAACGAGAAATTCAGCTGGGTTCTAGGGGAGTCTCTCAAAAAACCAAATTAGTTTGCAAATGAGTGTATTTCGCTATCACATAGAAGTTTGGAGATTAGGTTTTCATTAGTGGTTCGTGACCACGACAGTAACAGAAAATATGCAACATAATATCTATTCTTCAACGAGGCCCCGTAGTCTTCTACCAATATTTGTGAAATAGTATATTCAACAAATAAAATGGAAAATTAACTAATGGCGTCTTTTTACAGCTTTCATGCTTTCTAGTTTCGGTTTGGATATCTCCCCGTCCAAAGTTTTTCCTCAGTTTCACCTTCAGATTGCTCACACAACCGCTTCCGGCGCCAAGATTAATTTTTCAAATTTGGAATTAAATTTTGCGATTTTTTGTTGAATAACTTGCGTCAACTTGGCGTGACTGACACGAATAACCGGTTGTTCTGAGAAAAAAGAATACTGAACGAGGTGGAATTCTTTACGTAGGCAAGACCAATACTTTGATGAATAATAAAGGGGTAAATGCTTGATCAAGTATGACGGTGAAAATTAGAAACCAGGCAGAATGTAAGTGTTAAAATTTTACGTTTCCCTTGTCCCGGAGGACATTTTTGTCAAGCAGAAAAACGTGATATCAAACTAAAAGCAATTTCTGGTGAGCTCAGTGATCCAGTTTTGTTAAGCATGTTGAGGCAAGTCCACATCAATCGAAAATCAATAGTTACAATTAGATCTTTCTAGATATTGATTTATTACAGTTACTGAAATCGTCCTCCTGCAAATTGTTTGCAAATCAATTTTCAGAAATTTCATTTTTGGTGAAATCATTTATTTATTTATTCATTTATTTGTTTATATATATATATATTTATTTACATAACTGAATTTGATCCAAATAATCCTGAAATGGACTGGAACCTTCTATTACTTTGCCTCGAATTTATGATCAAAACTTTGCGTAACTGATGAATTTAGGGGATATAACACCCTTCACTCAGACTGTCCGCTTTATGCGACTTGATACTGGTTGGTTCGTTGATCCCGAATTTCACGGGCGAATCACCAAGTGTCTGGTGCTGTTCGAGGGTAGACTTATTTTTCACTAACAGTACCACGTAAAACAATTCAAAACTATTAATGACCTTTCAACTCATAATATTTAATTATACCTCTTGAATTTTCTCGTTAATGCTATTTCTGTAGACAAAGTACCTATTAGTAATCCGGGGTGAATATTTTATATCAATAGCACATTTGAGTATCAATTGAACAGTAAAAGACGAAAAATTATACAAATTGCTCACATTTGGACGCTAATTTGCTTTTGTCGGAAAACTCAACATAATCTACATTGGGCACTGTAACTGTCTGGTTTTCCTGAAGAAAAACAAAACCGGTCTCTCTCGTTCGAAGATTAATTGCAGATTTACAAGTAGTTTGTTCCATCTAGTACGGCAGTGAAGCATCGGTGTTGAACACTGATATCATGCTGTCGATGATGGTGGTGGTGATGATGATGATAATGTCCCATTTAGACAATGCACGATGCCTAAAATGTCGCACCAGCTGAAATGTGAGGCGGCTTTGTGCAGCAAATTTAGTAGAAGAGCACAACAGACCAGATATTTAGCTGGGCCTAAGTAGATCACTTGTCATAACCAAATCATTGTGTAAACGGGGATAACCGAAACATTTCATCCAAATTGGGTTAAGGTAGAATATAAAGTTAGTAACAGCTAGAGGAATGCGCCAAACTTCTCGTTCGGAGGCCAGCGGATCCTAACAACCGAACATCACAGCATTTGGACGGATGTCATGTGCAGGATACGACCAAACGATGACATGCCCTGATTGGTCAGAATGCTAGCCAATCCGGATCGAGCATCTTTGAGTCGACGCTTCTCGCCCCCTCAAGGCGCAATCTTGTGGAACACTCTGTGACTACGGTATGAATACAGTCGTAATAATTTTCCTTTGTCTCCATAAAGGGCTGTGTAGAGCTACCGTGCCTTTTGATATACCATAGTGGGCGAAGCAGGAATCCAAGGGACCGATACACAGTTGGACTACCGTTCAGCAAGACACAACACTTCTGAGCCCCTGAAATAATTAAACCTGTCGTGGGTTTTCAAAGGGCTTGTAGGAACCTTAAGAACGCTCCGATTCGTTCGGAAAAAAATTCTTTCGCCTGTTACCTGCCATGTAACATTCAACTGAAAATTTATGTCGTACTTTCGTCCGATGACATACAGAAACCTCGGCCTAAGCATATTTAGTTGAATTAGAATTATTTGAGCAACGATCGTTTAGTGAATCCTTTTTAGGAGTAACGCCCACATTCCATGTCCATCCCAAAATTCCACAATTACAGAGAGATAATAGACCTTCCGTCGAAGCTGACTACCCCAGTTAGTGAGGAGGAAATCGTGATACACTTTAGGCGAAACCTTGCCTCAAACAACTGAGCGAACTCTTGATTCGCTTTAACCACACTAACTAGATCACTTTCATCTGTACCTGGTTTCAGACAAAAGAATACGAGTGATCTTTGTGCCTCTCCCATCCGTCAGTAGACTGTGAGTAGTGGAGCATAGTAGTAGTATAACACAGTAGTGGAACATAAGTTTGACGGAAACTTGGCGACTGGGCTCACCTGATGACCATCAAGAGAGGCAAAAGATGTCGTTAGCTGTCAAAGAATTTTAAGCAGATTACTTTATGAAACTTGTGCGACCTCTGAACTTGAACTGGCCTACGAAACATCTGGTCCCACAAGTCTGTCTGCCGTTGACGTCACTTACCTGATTCAGTAACCCATTGACCTGTCCCTCATCCAACCCCCCTCCTTTGAGTTTTATTTCTCTAAAGTGTACGTTGCCTCGATCTTAACCTTTTCCATGTGATTTCTGCTACCATATAAATTTGTGATGTATTATCCAAAGAGGAACAATCACAGAAAACAAGCTTTGTTCGCTATCTTCTTCGTTCTCATGACTACCACGGATATATGAAGACATTGCAACTTAGTTTGATCACTTCGTTTTCATTCCACTTTGACCTATACTGCTGTTCTCTTTCGAAGCTTCGCAGGAGAGATTTCATCGGAGAACCATATCTGTTGGCGCCCAAGTCACATCCAATTTGTTATCTGAATTGTCACGATTTGATCGGTATTGTTTACAGTGTCCAAGCGGAACTCACAGAAAATAAAACTGAAATGGCAAACTTTCATTTCTGTGGATGACTTATACTGAAATTTCTTCAAGATGAAGATCTTTTAAAAAACCCCGTTTGCTGAGGCAGGGGTATTACACCCGCATTCATTGCGAGATTCAGTCGTTTGTGCAATATTCGTACATTGGCCTATTAAGTCAATCAAAACTGACATTTCACGGTTCACTTTGCTTTAAAAGGTTGTATTGACATGCACAAAACACATCATATCGAAATTTTGGTTTTCGAGAAATACACTCATTTGCAAATCCATTTGGTTTTCACGAGAGACTCAAATGAATCTATGGATTATGATATTCTACAACTGAATGTGCTGCACACAGGCCGCCTCATGCTTCAGTTGGCACGATATTCGAGAGATCGCAGTATATTTTCATGAAGGAAACTGCTCACAAGGTTGCTGAAAATTCTTCGACAGCCTACGACCGGTTTCGCCATTGTTGGGGCTCATTAGGTAGGTGCAGTTCCCGGTTACTTTCTACTTGAACAAAGCAGACGTCGGATCAGTGACTCATTGTGTTCAGTACTGATATCAAGATTTTGCGTTAACCTCACGTTCGCCAGCAGTTTGCCTCTTTATTCAGTATCCCAACTGAGATATTTGTTGGTCGCAGGAGTTCCTAGCACTGCTAGAACTGTGTTGTTCCTTATGACTTTTGTTACTCGAGAAGTACTTTCCGCGTTTACAAGCTGGGCTACACAGTTTTCTGGACTTTTCCGATAAACATATCTGCGTGGCCTAATCTAACCGTATAGCATTCGGCCACAAGAAGCTTAAAAAGGTGTTCATTGATTTTACTCAGAAAGACAACCAGTTTATTTCTCCCACAAGATTTTGGACAAATCTTGTTCCTTATAAAACTGTTGTTGTAATGCTAAAGTAGAAAACGATTCTTTAGGGCCCATGGGCTTTTCTGTGTCTGTCTGCGGGGGATCTTGAGTATCTGTTGATCACATGACGAGAACTGAGTGCGTGAGAAATCGCGGTACTGTATTCCGCTAAAACGCACAGTACCTACACCGTTACCCAGCAAACTGTGGCAAAATGGCAAATTGTTCAACTACTGAGTGGTCGCTAGGTAGAAAGCCCATTAAATTCCAGTGAATTAACGTTGTTAAGCATTTTCGAAAAGTCCCCCTTTCTATAAAGCGTTGAAGAGAATAAAAAGAGATTGAATATTAAAAACGTGCCGTGTGATTTTGTGCTTTTCTGTAAATTCATTTTTTTACTGCCTTTAGTCACAACGGTTAGCTAACTGATCTCTAAATGCAAATCGTTTTCAAAAAACCTGTGAAAAAGTTCCAGGTGGGCAGATAATACCACGATGTCATCAGTGGAAGATTGCGGAAACTGTGCAATTTTCCGTTAAAATATTGTAAGGAATTATAGGCCATCAGCTCGCTAATCGGACGCTGTTAACATTAAACACGGAGAACAAAGGTCTCTCGTTAGAGATCTGAAAAAGACGGTTCGAAAAACTAATCATGTCACTGCGATAAGGCACGTGAAACTTAACTTAGTGGCACAAATGTTGTGGCTGCCTACAATTTCGGGCAGTACTTCGCGCATGTCCGACAAAGGGGGACTTTGAACCTATCCACAAACTGCTTGAAAAAGACCTTCAGAAGCCTGAATGAGCCTCTTGGCGGAGATATCACCACTTGATTGTGCGCTTAACACCAGATTACCCGAAGTGAATTATGAACGAAAACTGTTTGGACGTATGCTCTACGTTGGTCAGCTTGCACCTTAACCATGCTTGGTCCACAGTTGGTAACAATACATTTATGAGTTCTATCCACCTTTCAGTCGGGAAATCCGTGCCGGCAATAGATTAAACGGCTTTCCAGAATGGTTTGATTCTACTTTTGAAATGAAATTTGGGTACAAATCTGGTAAAGTTTCCTCAAACCACCAGAATAAGAACTTAGATATTGATGACTTTTCCATATTGAATTCTAACCTGATGATCGTTCTCAAACAAGCTAGAAATCATATCAGTGAGATAGTGGAAAAAATGGTTTCAGTTAGTACGCAGAATTTGTGAAGCCTACTACGATGATCTGCATATATGCTTCATTTACCGCAAAATTGCTTGCTTGGTAAAATTCAACCTGAGATCAAAGCCCAATATACACACGTAAATGTTTGACAATCGATTGTCTTGAATTCAACTCATCTTTGAGGCCCGTTTTATCAACATGCTCCCAAGAAAATACTGCCTTAACTGGTTACTTTTTTCCGTATTTTGGTTCTATCCCCTTGATTTGATTGTGGACCGTGAATAAAGATATTTTAGCGTACAGATACTACTTTGAAGGATTAGCTGTAGTGTTCGTTTGTGTCAAATGACCTCTCTGGACATGTGCTTTGCATGACTCTTAATTGCACGGCAAAAAATTCACTTTGTTGTAACATCCGTTTGAACAAGTCACCGGTATCGCCAACACACTCATCGATCGGCATACAGGCCTCACAGTGAGGGAAACCTACACAAGCTTCATTTTTGATAGATCCGAATAGTAAATTTTGACCTTGATCATGCCTCTTTTCAGTGATTTCTATTCATAATGACCCAATTACACTATCGTCCAAGTTCAACACACCTCATGATCAATATTACCAAGCACCGTTCTGGAGTTTTGTATATCCACTGATGCTTCCAGCGACGGGAGCGACGGGCGACGATTGCATCCACTGTGTCTGCATTCGCTTTTAGTGCGCCGTTCATTCCGCTAACGGCGACAGGCGAGTTACTTGTGGGCTTATGTCCGTGTTAAATTCTAGGAATGCCTGACCAGATCACCAAACCTGAAGGCGCTTGAAAAGCTACGATATTTTGTGACGTCGCACGAGCGTGTTCGGACTTCATAACTATACTGGAAGTGCAGCCTTGGTGAAACCATTAACGCAGGTCTTGAAGAGTACAATAGGCGGGATACCGAGAAATCCTTGCCTGACCTTCAAAGACTGATGGCATAACGAATACATATGGTGTTTCCCATTTGAATGTAGACTGATCCTGTAAATACTCACCGCAAACTGTGCTTGGAAGTAGCCAAATATTTTCAAAAAACTGAAGAAGAATTCTAACAAATTGCGGAATTTTGAAATCCCGACCACTGATCTGCTTTCCCACCCTCGGAAACGATTGAGTTTAGACAGCCAGTGCCGGCTGCGCAACAGGATTTAACTCATGACGTCCTTCCACCCTAATCTCGGACCAATTCCAAGCCATTTCGAATGTCTTCGTTGGTGTTCCTCTGCGTTAAACCTGTGAATGTATTTTCCAGGTAATGATAGTAAAGGAACTGATGACAGTGCGTCAATTGCGATTGGTGCGCTCCTGAATTACACTTAATTGAGTTGTACTGACCGCTGGGATCACACATCGGTTCTACTAAGAACAGCAGCGTTATCTCCTTCAATATGGACTGACACAAAAAACACATGAACAAATGTTTTTTATTGTGTACCTTCAGTCTGCTATTTTTCAGGCCTTGAAATAGTCCACTCTGGTTGAGCACGCGAACTGCTTTGGTCATTTTAAAAAATCTTATACTAACGACATTTCAATTGCAAGTGACCTTGGAAACGAATTCCCAGGTACAAACCCAGCGGCGTAGGTGATAAATTAAAGAAACAGCTTTTCGCACTTCTGTTTATTGATTTCTCATTTTCTGATGCCTTTACGGGTTAGAACCATTCAAATATATCCGACCAACATTGGCAGACAGATGAAAGCCGTCCAGCTCCAATAAAACCCCCTGAGGGAATTACTTTTTTCGGTACTTTCAATCTTAGTTGAAAACAAAGAAACTACCTTGCAATGACCTACTCATGAGCGAAAGCTATTTTGATCAGACTGCCTAGAAAATGGATATCCAACGGTTTTTTCTGCCACAGCTTGAAAGATCAGCTGTTCAGGCGGCAAAACTGCGTGTGCTCGGGGGTAGTCTAGCTCGCATTCAGTGGGTTGCCTAGAACGTGATGTTCGCATCAAGGCTTTTGCCACGTTCCTACTCAAGACAAGGTAATTGTTCCCTTGGGCGGAAACCAGGAATAGCCCGTCTCGTGACATCAAGGCATCGTGAACAATACACGTTTTGTTCTTAAGATGTTTGGGCGGACGGAAACCAGGAATAGCTCGTCTCGTGACATCAAGACATCGTGAACAATACACATGCTTTGTTCTTAAGATGTTTCTACATAGATGAAATAATGAAACAGCCAACATTCGTGCGGATTGCCAGTTTTCTAGACAATACCTACGGCTTTCAAACGACTATAAAACAGTAACCCCATCAACAATACACCAATTTGAATAATTTTTCTAGCATTCAGACATGACTACTGTAAGTAGTGTAATCGAAGGGAGACGATCTGTGATACCGGATTCATAAGTTTGGTTGCCCTGTTGGTCAACGAAATTTGACCAAACAGCTGCAAGCTTCGGACGAAAGATTCTTCCCTTCTGAATGGCCGAAAATGTTTTAGCATGATGCGAACTTTCCTATTTGCAACACTCACTCACCCACTTTCTGACCTGTCTAGAATAGTGGGTCCCTCAAAATTATTGGTGCTACGTACCGCTCCCAGTAAATCATCATCATCATCATCATCATCATCATCATCATCATCATCATCATCGACAGCATGACATCAGTGTTCAACACCGATGCTTCACTGCCGTACAACCATGACTTATTTGAAAGCCTTATTGTAAAGAAAAGAATAAAGGTGAATGGGGCAGGGACTTAGTGCTAGCTTAACACAATCATTCCGAGGTGCCTACACCTCCAGACATTCACTCAGGCAATCTGGATAGAAACTGACAACGAAAACGCCACTGACATCGGTTGGCAGCCATATTTTGTGGTGTCTCCAACCAGCAACGTTGAGGATCACCCGGTC
>NW_008752148.1:166499-171968 GCF_000715545.1 Opisthorchis viverrini | reverse complement strand
TTACAACCGGGGTCAGGCTGATCCCCCTGTGGTTACCACACTCACTACGCGCCCCTTTTCTGAAAACGGGCTCTATCACCGATTCTCCCCAGTTGTCTGGGACAGACTCATTTTCCCAAATTCAAGCAAACAGATCGGACAAACGCTGACTGAGGACTTCAACCTCGTCTTTGAACAGTGCAGGTGGAAGGTCATCCGGACCGGGAGCTCGGTGGCGCAGAACAGAACATATGCAGTCGTAAACCTCCGAGGCCGTAGGTGGTTCCACGTTCACCGTCCAGTAAATGGTCTGGAGTGATTTCTCAAAGCATTTATTTCCACGTTCACCGTCCAGTAAATGGTCTGGAGTGATTTCTCTTTTGAAAGCATTTAACTTTGTAAGTATATTTTGAGTATACTGTAATACGGACACTCATTTACATGTTTTTGAAATAGCTATTTTTTTATTTATTCGGATAATTATGCCCTGATTGGTTTGTTTATTCAAGCCGAGACACGTCATTTTTGTAGAGCACTGTCGTACATTGATCGTAATTTTCTTTCTACCTGCAAATAATGCTTGCCTTGAGAACACTGGTTCACAGTGTATAAAGCGCCAGCGGCAATGCGTTAGATTGAGGGTTTGCAACGGCGTACGTCAAAATAAAAGTTTGCTACAAACTAATGTAGATTACCGATGAGCTGTAGTGCGTTCATAGCGGTTAAGCCCTCAACCACCAGCCAGGAGGTCTCAGGATTAAATCACCTTGGGGATTCTTGAATGGCGCACTACTGGGTAGAGATTGACTCCACTCACGTAGAGAAAATCAGATCAAAAGAGATGAACTCCACTTTCCACCTATGACGTGAATCAAAGTTAGTAGAACAAACAGGAAGTCACCTGAAACGCCATATGTGCTCTTTCCAATCAAACATAACCTGTCACCACTCACAAGATAAAATATTTCTCATTGTGGCAACTGCTTTTTAAGTATTTAGTCATTTCTTGAACATACTGCTCCAGATGTCTCACTGTGATCGATGATTTAGCTGGTTTATTGAACGTGTGGTCTCAGATCTTGAACATACTGCTCCAGATGTCTCACTGCGATCGATGATATAGCTGGCTTATTGAACGTGTGACATCTCGCCTCCAAACGATTCGGCTAATACAGTCACCCAATCAGCACAGACCATACCAGATGTTTGCTTCAAAAAGTGACGGTCGCTTATTCAGAGTTTTACCACCTCAAGTAACCAGCTTTGACTGGTCTGTGCTGAAGATGTCTCTTTCACAGAGGTGATCTCCTGTAGGGGTTGTTTCTGCGAGGCTGATGACCGTAGTGGCGATTGTGTCACATCGAATAAAATGCATAAAATTGCAGGGTTAGTCGACTGGTAGCAATTCTTGTGATTCCAATTGCCCATCCACAATCCATTGGGCTAGGTGGTTGCTCAAAATCGGTACAGTGGAGTCATCCACGGTAAGCATTCACGGTTCTCTGAACACATTCATCTCGTATCCGAAACCATATTTGACACCACTTCGGGTGTATTTCTTATGAATTACAAACAACGTCATTTAATTCGACGTTTCGATTTCCGTAGGCAACCTTTCTCAAGGATTTTTGAACCAGTTGTAGAAATCATTGAAAACAGTGACTCATAGCAACTAGAGCGTCGGATTCTGACATTAAGGTTTTCATACTACATGCCAAATCTATCGTAATTCCAAACTCTATTGCACAACTCACAAAAACGAATGCCGGGCGGACGATAGACCTGAAGATTCTCCAAAGAGAACTCATCTGTACCTCATCCGAGTATTACACTTGGCAAAATAGCGTTTAGGACAGCAATTTAAATACTGGGGTGAACTTGAAAGAACGATACATCTGAGGCGATTTCTGGATGTTTCCATTGAATGGATTTTGACAACCCTCGAAGGAAGCCAGCTGAGAAGGATCAAGTTGAGGACGAGTACGATGACTCAAACTACTTTATCTGGACAGATTTGTTTACGTGAATGAAACCATTTTGGTGTTTCCACTTAAGAACTTCCGGATATATAAGTACTATTCAAAATGGAAAATTGTTGTCAAATCAACACAATGCACTTGGAAATTGGGTGGACATTAAAGCTACACCGTCAGTTTTCACTTGGTAGGGAACTCTTGAATGCCCTATCGAATTTGTTCACAACGATCCGTTACCATAACTAAGACTGGCGTAACAAAACGTTATCATTGTCACCACAACGGTAATGAACTACTCACCGGGTTAACGTATCACTCACCAATATTTAAATATCCAAACGTATTGTCACTCGTCTGCTAAAGTCTTGAGACAGCTGATTGGCTAAAAGGTACCCCAGAGGTACCATCACATGATTTATTGATTTATTGATCTTATCAGGCGAAGCCAATGAGAATTCCCAGCCTATCCCCAGATGAACTGACCGAATGGCAACAACCCGTCAAACTCAGCCAACCAACTACACTGAAGATGCCACCTCGAGTGGTAGTCAAATATTGATCTTATCAGGCGAAGCCAATGAGAAATCCCAACCTATCCCCAGATGAACTGACCGAATTGCAACAACCCGTCAGACTCTGCCAACCAACCACACTGAAGATGCCACCTCGAGTGGTAGTGAAACGTTTGAATTCCAACTAAGAAGATCGGCGGACAGAACAAGAACCAGCCAAAGTATGTTTGTCACCAGTAGATAACTAATTAGGTGGTTCTTCGGTATTCATGATGCGAACGAAAAAAAACCTTTCAGCTGGTTGGTCAAACCGAATTCATTGCGTTGACTGACCAATCGGAGATTCTTACTCGTTCGCGCGTTCGAATGATGCTTATTCAATCAGAAAATTACATATACAGAGAAAAGCGTTTGTTTTCATATTGAGATAGTATCTACTGAAACTAGTGTTTTCTATTCCTCGCCTGCATTTGCAATATACCGGCCACCTCGTTGTTCTGCGCGTATCACACTACTTGTTAGGTATCTTGGGGCAGTAATTCCGGACCGAGATGTATGTAAGCCCTGGGTTTGGTTGAATTTATAGTTGATGAGAATGAATACCCTACGCTGACTGTCATTGGCTGAAATGCATGTGTGTAGGTGATCACGGGGACATTGCAGTTTAGATCAGTTAGGATAACGAAAGGTTGTGAAATGCCTTATCACTATCCCTCAGGGCCTAGAAACAACGAAAATATTGGCTCAGTGAATATTTGTTTTAAAAACTATGTGCCTTATCGGAAAAGTCACCTGACCCGTCTGAGGATGTGAAATTTGATTTTGAAATTAAGCCACTGCATTCGGACTATTGATTTCAACTTACTTCACACGCTACCTATCAAATGAGCAGTGTGGAAGTTAAAGCCGATTAAAGAGAACCCATTCAATAAGAAGCAAGCAAAATGGGGTTTGACAGACGTTCCCATTAACCTACCCAAGAGACATTTGGAGAGGTATACTCGTCGAAAACCCGATGCAGGATGGACACTAGCAAACAACTGGTAAGGCAATATTTTCACAAAAAAACTAGGTAAATTGACCTCAGAAGAATACCGCTCACTTGTCGGATCGATTTATTTTGTCGGCGACTAGACAATGTTGGCTGAACTAAACTGTAATATGCCTGTTGCGTTTAAGTGTGCATTAGGGAATGACAGCGCACCACCAAGCAACTGTCGTATGTTTCCTCTCCGACCAGAAAACTCTGGTGAGTGGCGTTTGTCATACCTGATCTAGACGGGTGTCCGCATGACGCCAAGTTAGCTAGCTCATGCGAACGTTACATATATTTGGTTTGGCTTTCCAAGGTAGAACTTAGTTGAAGTAAACGCAAAGTGGAGAGATAGTTCTTTGATTTACTAGAAGCGTGAAGCGCGGGAGGAATTTGTACTCCTGTAATCAGAACTCGACCGGCGGCTTGTTCAAATTCCGGCTGCCCGGAACACAAACGAGGACAACAAACTGTACTCCATATATGGGTAATTGAATGTCACAGTCTCCCATTTATTTTAGCAGAATAACCATGTGAATGACAAACGTCAGACAGTACGAGATTAGCGTTATCTGAAAGATTTGTGGCTAAAACCGAAACAGTCAGCTACGGAGACATACAGAACAATTTTACAATAGGTAAGGGAGTGAAAGGGGTGACGGCATACACTCATATCAGAAGTCCACCACCATTTTGTCGGATGTATCGAATGTATCATCCGTTATGTTGACAATGAAATTCCTCACGTTTATTCTGTCCCCATTTGTAACCCCCGCCCCACTTTTGTGTTTAGTGTGTATATATGAACTGACGTTTGTTTGTCCTTACCACTTCACCATTTGGTCTTGAGGTCATCCGGCCATTTGTATCTGACTTTGCACGTGTGACTGTCGTACGTGGGAGTCTGTTTGCTTCTTTGGTTTGCACTTTTGTAGTCCAAGTGAACCAGTTGTTTTGGACGAGTATGTACTATCGAGGTGGTTTGTATTATTCGTAAATTTGTCTTACATTGATAGTACCGTATAGAATCCAGCTCCCTACTTTGTCTTGCCTTCCGGAGGTTCTGGTATCACGCGTCACTCGAAGATACCGTTCGACTGTTACACCGAATTTGGCCGGTTTTTCACGTGACCACCGAATGACCTTGAGTGTGAGATAGAGTAACTAAGGCGTGATCATCGATGTTCAGGGTTCCGGTGATAAGGAGATCCACAGAAATCCATATGTATGGAGGGAATATCATGCTGCAGGGGGTATAGAAATAACTATTGTACATCAGTACAATGAAATGCCGGTAGTTATAAGAATAACTAACAAAGACATTGTCGGCTATCCATGATACTCGAAGCATTGGTGAGCGACTAGGTTAGCACAGGATAAATTCCATACGCTGTTTGAAGCAGTAAACATGACGCGGTGCAACAACAAAAGTAACTGGTCAGCTGAACCTAGCTAACAAACTCTTGTCATGAAACGGGAAAGATTAGTGAGTTTTACAATTATCTGAACAAACTGAGTCCACAGATCAAATTTATTATGGAGATGGAGTCTTTTAGCCTTTCTAGACTGCATGACACATAAGGTTGGGGGAAAACTAAAAACCACAGTGTACGAGAAGCCAACCGACACTGAGGCAGTTTTAAACTACTCGTCTGCCCATCCGAAGTCGGTTTTCGCCAGTATTGCCTCATCAATGTTTAGGTGTGTAAGGGCTCTGTGCACAGAAGAAGCTGATCGGACAGCGGCCCAAAATGAGGTAAAGCACAAACTTCGAGGTAGTGGATATCCAGTTAGCTTGATTAGGCGTCAACTGCGAAGGGTGTTGATACCGGTAGCGAAACCCAACAGGGAATGGATCGGGACAGCTGTTATTCCATATAAACCAGGGACATCGGAGGTCATTCGAAGAATTCTAAACACGGCTAACATAAGAGTAGTTTTCCAAAGGGGTAACACTCCGCGCTCTGCA
>NW_008752148.1:144824-165481 GCF_000715545.1 Opisthorchis viverrini | reverse complement strand
TCGAAAGCGAAACGTTGCCCAAATAAAAACTACCGATTGTTTACCAAGCTATTCTCAATCGGTTACAAACTTTTTTCAATTGATCACCAACAACTTATTCACTCACGAGTACGGATCTTTGACGACAACTGCGGAGAGAAAAAGAGATTAGTCAGAGAGCAAGAGCACTACATAAGCACTAGATAACAAGTGCAATTTAGGAACAACAGCTGGCCCAAAAAATGGACAGGGATTTCACTGTCGCAATCAGAGCTCGAAATTTTTTTATCGGCTTCAATACAGGTTTAGAAGGATCATAATTCAAGGCGTGAACTTCAGCATATAAGATTTCTAAACGAATAATATCACAAGCTGAAAGGTTCTGGTCAAGGTTAGAGGAACAAACGGTAATGTCCGATGGGGTTGGGATTTCGTTTTGGAGAGCGGTACCGCACGAAGAAGTTATCTCCATCTGCGTCTTGGAAGACACACAGAAGCACGTTGATGTCAGCGCACGAGGATGCACTCGATGACAGATCGTGAATACGTTCAACACTGGCTTTGAGTTTATCAAAACGTAAAGAGTAGGAAGGAAGACATCGTATTGTGTCAAAGACACATTGAACGCACTCAAGTAATGAAAAATCGTAGGTCAAGCTGACTTTACCTGCCTAAATGTGTTTTCAGCAGTGATGCCTTGAAATCAGCCTCGAATAGGGAAACATTTACCAGATGAATGACCGAAAGAATCAGGCATTTTGGTCGAGGTTCAGAAGATGACCAGGCTGTGCTGAATATGGCGAAAGGTCTGTAGACTAGAATGCGATAGCCAGCAGATGTACTGACCGCAAAAGCAACACTGGAATGAAACAAGAGGCGAGACACTGTGGCGCCTTAAAAACACAATCTGGTTCGCGGGAAATGAAAGGACTTTTGGCCAATAAAAACTGCTTCCTGCAAGTGGTTGCGGAAGCACGGTAGTTGGACAATAGCCATATCATAACCAGGATTAATCCGGAAAAAACTGAGTTGACTGGCATTACTTCCTCAAGAATAACAATGGTGTTCACGCAAGCGCGTTTCGGGTACAGCGACAAGGGATTTGCGGAAGATTAAAGCTTTCCCCAGTAGATTTCCAAAACAGCTGAAAAGGAAGCAATTACGACCAATGATTTTGAAGGCGCGGTTACATGAAAAGTTCTTCTGTGCTGTACACGAGTTTATCGCAGAAAAACCGAAGACAGATTAAACGACGCGCAAAATCATGCTCAGACACTAACAAATTGGCCATGGATGTTGATACGTGAGGAGAAGTTGACGGAGTAGATGAAAGTTTGAGAAAGTGGAGGAAAATTGGCAAGCGAGTAAAAGAAAAGTTTTTGAACACCAACGTTTCATCTGAAACTTCCGCCAGAAAGCTGCCCCAGTACACGTCACAACAGTTAGTTGAATAAGCACCCGGCAAAGCAACTCCTTTCCTTTTTTCCAGTTCTCAATCAAAATTACATATGATCATAGCCTGACTACATGGGTCGGTAAGACACTGATTTCTAGATGCTTGTACTTTAGCATACCGCTTGTTTCTACTTAACCGATTATGCGAACAACACCTTATGCTGAGTGCTATTCGCCAAGCAGTTAGGTACTGTTAGGCTGATTTCAGTTTGTCATCGATTAAGGTCAAACAATGTTTTATGTTTCAGATCAGTCCTTTTTTCGCAACAAAATCCAATAAGTCAAGCGGATGTTTGGCACCTGAGAACGTTTGGTTCCCGATGCGCGATCCTCGCTGGCAAAATTTGAAGTTAACCTAAAGCCTTCAGCGTTCTAAGTTAGTATTTTATTCATAACAAATTTTTGAAAAATGCTTTCGTCACTTCTTAGGTAATGCTAAAAATATGAGTGCAAAATTTGAAGTGGCACCGTTAGGCACCACTTCCCTCCGGCACATTGTCAGTCATTTCCGAATCAATATGGTTCACGTGATTTGGTAAGTAAGACTCCAAAGGTCGAAACATTTAAACACTCTCATCGAACGTGCAGCTCTGAAGGTCAAGATTGATGACGTCTAGTTTTACAATTCGAGGCTAAAGTACACTAACTATGGAGGTTGATGATGCAAACATCTTCATTTTTTTAGCGCCAACTATGTGGAATGCAGCCATGAGGTAATCATACTAAATTACGAGTGAACAATGACTGAATGCAAACGCACCTCGTATCTGAAATCACGTCAACCAGCTCAATTCTACTGCAGATATCAACATGCGGTTTGGGATCACCAAACCAGAAAGAATTCGCCTCCTTAGTAATATGGTTTGCCGTAATCTATGCCAAGCAAATTACCATAATCCGATTACTATATCGATTTTTTGGAACCCACAGTGGTTTGGCTCGACAGCTCTTACTAATCAATGAATGGGGGGCATTGATGTAAAGGTTAGGAGTTTTTGAAGCTATTTAATAGAGTGTATTTTGTAATTCTCTCCATTTTTATCATGTCGGACACAGCCGCCGTAAAGGTTTTCGTCAACCTTGTATGTCTGATATCCACAAACACTGCCAAATATGTTATTTATTTTTGACTAAATTGGTTCCTTAAAGAATGGTTTGCAAATTCCTTTGTAGGTGGTACGATAGAAACTTGTTCCGTTTGGAAGCCTGCAGCAATGTGTGACTAAAGATTTCGACCAATTTTCTGCTCATCTCAATTTCATACGTTCACAATAAATCGATATCACATCCTCATTCTACAGGAAGTAATTATCAGTCAGACTCGTCCAGGTGCTAGTACAGTGGAACCTAAACAAATTAAGGTGAGAATCCGACCAAACATGTTTCTCGTCAGCCAGCAAGGTTATTTCAGCTAGCCATGTTTTCAAAGAAGGATTTACATACCAGGTTTTTACGGGAGACTCTATTAAATCTCTCGTTTATGATATTGTCCGATTGAATATGCTATACAAATGCCGCCTCATGTTTCAGTTGGTACGATATCCAAGATATTGCAGTATATTTTCATAAAGGAAACCACTCATATGGTTGTTGAATACTCTTCATAAGGATCAAATACTGAACTACAACCGAAATCACCCAGTAAACCACAGGAAGAGCTGCGTCCAAACCCTGTTCAAAGGGGCGGCTATACAGAGCAGCACCACAGAACTAGGGAAGAAGGAAGAAAACCATCTATTCAGAGTATTCCGGAACAATGGATAGCCATGGAATTTTATCAAGAGAAGCTTGAAGAAGAAGACATCTCAACAACAGCAACAGCAAGAACAAACCACCTACCTTACATCAAGGATATATCAGGACTCGCAACCAGATTGTTGGCGCAAAAAGGAATCTACGTAGCCCACAAACCGAATGCCACCCCAAGGAAATTAATTGCTAGATCGAATGACAACCGAGACAAAACCAAGAGTAACGATGTGATATACCAAACCAACTGCAACAAATTCTACTTTGGACAAACTAGCGGGGATTTATGCACACGAATAAAGCAACACAACACGGCCGTGAGGAGACATGACCCTTGATATCCAAGGCCACAAATTCAATCCGGAAAACGCAAGAATTTTGGCATACGGGGACACGAGACACGAAAGAGAATTTCTGAAAGAATGGTACTCCACGGCAGATTCGATCAACGTACTGGATCGAACTGGATCCAATTTACGCACCTCTACGTGCAAAAGACCAACATCCCAAATCAAGGACGAATGAATATTGGATTCACAAACAAAGAGGAACGAAGAACTCCTTGGAATTAAATCAATAATGGTCACAAGCATGGACTCGAAAGGACAAGGTCACTCTAGTATCGACCAGATCATGACGGCAGGGGATGCCAAGCTCAAAGGTCACGTGGGCGAATGAGGACACAGGATAACGGAGCAACCAGGGGAACCACCCGGCCGAGCAACTAATCGCGATCAAAGGTCATCCATGACTATCAGCACGTATGTTAACACACACGTAACACCACTCAACGTACAACCACTAGCCCACCGATACGCACCCCCTACACTCCCAAATAACGCACTGATAATGTCACCTCGATTGGTGATGAAAAGTTTGCAAGCAAATTGCCTAGCTCAGCGAACGAGCCAATGACCATTTACTTTCCGACAGCCCACGACCGGTTTCGCTCTTCTTGGGGCTCATCAGATAGGCGCAGTCTCTGAATTTCCGTCAAACTCACGTTATACTTAAACCCAAATTGGACTGATTCCGACAGATAGGCTAAATCACGTGAATTTTTATGGTAGACGCTGTTGGATTTCTCGTTTACGATACGACCAGTCGACCGGTCGCCTCCTTCCGATTATGTAACACGCTTGAATATACCGCGATATCTCGAATGTCATACCGACTAAAACATGAAACGGCCTGTGTGCAGCACATTCAGCTGAAGACCATCCCACACAAGAGGTTCAGTGGGGTCTACTGGAAAAACCAAACAGATTTGTAAACAAGCGTACTTGTCACAATCAGTCCAATTTGAGTTCAAGTGTAACTTGATTTTTACGCAAACTCTGAGAACCATGCTCGCCTGATGACCCCCAGGAAGGGCGAAGCCGGTTGCTGGCTGTAGGAATTTTCAGTAACATTGTGAGTAGTTTCCTTTATGAAAAATTGCCCATTTTGCCATAGTTTGTGGGATCTTGTTGCTTCATGTGTATTCAATAATAATTACTAAGTGATCGTACAGCTGTAACACCCCTTTGGTGCTTAGGTGCCATGTAACCCGAAGGGTGCACGAGGACTGAGATACTGCCATGTCACCCAAGCCTAGACAAACCAGTCGAGATGCCAAGGTTGGGTTTGAACTACAAACCGCGTGGACATGCAACCTGCCGCGTATTAACTGCGCCACCCCGAGCTCCATAATGAGGAAAATTCCTTTCAGTTGACGAGCCAGAAACTGTCCTGGTTGTGACGATTGATTGACCCGCCAGTCAGAACTTCCCAGTCAGGTAGCGCGACACACGCCAGAAACCCACTGGGCAACTTTTTGGCTGCAGTTTTCAGGCTTTTCGGGATAAGTATTTTGTTCATAGTCACACCAATTTCATTTGAACGGTCATCTTCCTGTTCTGGCGTAATTATTCCGGTGAGTCCACCCCAAAGTGAAGCACTGAACTCGAGTTTTGCTCTTATTAGGGTTCATCAGCAGTGCATCTCTGATGGCCGTGCCGGGATCTGAACCCCGGACATCTGACATGTGAGGCGAACGTGTAACCACTACTCCACCAACGCACGTCTGAACAGGCAAACGTGTTCACACGAGCGATGTGATTGGTGTTCCGTATTCATCGAACGATGACCCAGTGACTGTCCTGGTTGTGACAGTTGATCTTTTAGGGGGGAACGGAACCACGGTTGCAAAGACTGATCTATCATCTCTGTGGGCACAGAGACGGCAAGATGATCAAATGCTTCGAGTAGCTGGAAACGTTGATTCAACAATTTACCACGTAAGGTTTAACAACCACTTTTAACGACGTTTTGAGAAGGCCGACATTTGTGAGTTTCAATCGCGTGGAACTTCGGTGAACACCGTCGAGTAGCCGGGTTCAGGGATATGTCTTCAGGTTGATAACGTCTAGTTTGATCTGAACACTTGTGTTTTCTTACATGCGCCACAAAGACTGTACTAACCGGGTGAATATATGGTCCATGCGAATGATTTCGATGAGCTCCGCCAACACAGATATCACTCCGTTAGCAAATTGCCATGTAGATGAGATAGACCAAAGAATAGAATTAACCCAGAACAATACGTTGATGCACAAGCTCACAGAGAATTGTAGAAATCTCGCAAAACTCATCGGATTGGTAAGTGAGGTTAAGCATGAACCGAAGTTTTTATTCATCATTTTCGGGTTGGTACAATAAGGTAGATTCTTTGTAATGCACTACCCATAAGGTTTCTGAAAATCCGTTGACAGCCCACGACCGGTTTCGCCCTTCCAGTTCAGGCTCATCAGGTTGGCACAGTCCCCGGGTTTCCGTCAACCTTATGTTCTACTTGAAACCAAATTGCGCGAAATTAGAGAATATACACTCATTTTCAAACTAATTTGGTTTTTCAAGAGACCCACCTGGAACCCAGCTGAATCTCTCGTTTGCGATATTCTCAGGCAACTGTTCAACAACCTTATGAGTAGTGCATTACAAAGATATACATGTATCGCGATATCTCGAATATCGTAGCGACTGAAACATGAGGCGACCTGGTGCAGCACATTCAGTTGCCTGAGAACATCACAAACGAGGGATTCAGCTGGGTTACAGGTGAGTCTCTCGAAAAAACCAAATTAGTTTCCAAATGAGTGTATATTCGCTAAGATAGATTCTCCTTTTATCGTGTTGGTCAGGTGGAGTGTATAGAACGATTTGCAATATAAGTCAATGGAGTAATCATTTGGCGAAATGTTTAAATAAGCCTTTTCCCCTTCTGTATTTGTTCATTTGCCGATGGAACGGTAGCTACTGCACCAGACCTTGCTTGTGTGTCCTTGGAGGCAAACAAGGGAAATGCGTGATTGCACCACTTCAAAGAGCACCTCCACTCGAAAGCTCTTGCTTAAAGTGAGCTGAGTTCCCAACAGCTTCATTTTAGACAGAACTATCCGGATTTGTACAAACGAAAGCAGTTTGTCCAGAAAATTAAGCTTCCTTGTCTAGGCCAAAAAAGTGTTTGCAGACTAATGTGACACCGACTATCAGTTGGTCTGGGATAGACCAGAGAGTTGGATAGACAAGCTGCTCGCTGGCTGCCGTCATCTAAAATCGATAAAATTCCGGACCACACTTTACCCGTCTTTCCTACTCCATTCAGTACATTTGTCTAGGGATATTTCTGCCTGATTTACTTTTGTGATTGAAGAAGTATGGTAACTGAATTACCAACCAGCAATCATTTGCTGGATTCGGACGGTAAAATTAATTAGGTTAAAGCAGATACGCTGTTAATACTAAGGCAGATTTCGTGCGATGCTCTTTATTTAAAAATACCAGTTGGGATGCCTTTGGATGCATATGCCTGCTGCGTGTTATCTGCCAAGGCTCCTGGTAGTCGGTTTTTACAGTATGTGCGATATTTGTATTGCTCCCGATGTTATCTCTAGTTTATAAAACCCCAGTATTGTTGTTGGTTCACCTGCGCTGAATAGTCGAAACGGACTGCTAAANTGGCGAAATGTTTAAATAAGCCTTTTCCCTTCTGTATTTGTTCACTTGCCCATGGAACGGTAGCTACTGCACCAAACCTTGCTTGTGCGTCTTTGGAGGCAAGCAATTGAAATGCGTGATTGCATCACTTCAAAGCGCAACTGCACCCGAAAGCTCTTACTTAAAGTGAGCTGAGTTCTCAACAGCTTCATTTTAGACAGAACTATCCGGATTTGTACAAACGAAAGCAGTTGACATTTGCCTTTATGAAAACCTTGGGATTTACTAAGAAGAACCGAAGAACCTCCGGTTTTCTGTATGAACCTTGCTCAGTTTTCTTGTACTTCTGGTTTGAATGAGTGTTCCGGGAAAGGAAATGGTAGTCTAGCTGAACACTGAAACCAAACTGTCTGGATGAAGACCCAGAGTTCTGCTCCCGCGACTGCTCTCGTAATCAGCTAATTTAGCGCGCCCTAAACTGTGATATGACACTACATCTTCAAAGCAGAGCAATGATATTCGTCTGGTCCCCATCCAATGTTCCTGGAATATTTTTTTAATCTTCCGCTTTTCGCATGTCTTGGCCAACTAAATCTGATGAAGGCAGCTACGACAATTGGTATCAGTTGAAATGCCTCTGGATGCTTCTGCCTCCTGCATACTATCTGTCAAAGCTCCTGGTAGTCGGTTTTACCGTACTTGCGATATTTGCACTGCTCCAGATATTATCTCTGGTTTATAAAACCTCAGTGTTGTTGGTGGTTCACCTGCGCTGAATAGTCGAAACGGACTGCTAAATGTAAAAAAATTCAGAAAGACGCGTTCAAGAGAAGATGGGTTTTCATTTTTTGTAAATAAGATGAGTATGAGGGTTTTGCTCCCCTGTCCAATAGTCTAAAATTGGTTATTTGGCATTTTCTAATAAACAGCTTCGTAGCAAAGGCCTTCCTCATCTCAGTAATAGCAATTTTCTGTTTCCTATATTACCTTACTTGATGTACTGCCTTGTCAAGCATTTCCAGTTGTTCCCGCTGTCTGACCAACCGTTCACCAGAATCCTGCGATCCTTTATCACTATCATAATCTCGCCTTCTCTTTCAGACTTGGGTTCACACTACATATATTCTGTCATTCAGTGGGCATATTCTTCGTAAATATTCCACAGCATTGATACCAACTGAGACAAGATTTGACAATAATGTACGGTCGCATTAAATGAACTGTGTAACTGAAGGGTTATTGGCTCTATATTTTGTCTAAATATATGCAAATCATACATCCGGTAGTATCTCCATGTCATGCTAGCCTGAGGTTTGCGGGTTCTAGACCCCCCGGTATCCGTCATATGATGAAACTCAAAAATATTGATTCCTTTTTACAGAGTATCAAAACCTACAAACTGTATAAAACTGGCCAAATAAGCTGGAAGCTTTGAGCGACTGCCATTCACACTCACCAAAAAGGAAGAGTGTTTTTTCAACACATTTCCAAGAGGGCATACAAATTACGTTGATTCCATTGTATATGCCCCCACGCGCGAGTAACAACCTCTGTTGAAAGCAACTTCGTTATGGCCGCATTCCATGTTGTTTCAACCTGAACATCCTAGATGTTCACACTACTTACAAATTACGTCCGCAATACACACTTACTAGAAAACCCGCACTGAATCACAAAAAAACAACATTTGAAAAGATGTCAGATTTGGGACCAGATAACATCTGCTGTGGTAAACAAGAACTCCCAGAATGATACGAGAGAGGCGCTACACTATACAGTGCTGATCAGCTTGGAACGTTTTATAAATGTGCAGAAATTTCGGCGTTCAGATCGCTTTCGAAATTCACTCTGTTCCAGCGACCACAGTTTTGGGCAGGCGAAGACTCACATCACTGTTTTTTATCGTGTGTAATAGATTGGGATGAAAGTACAATAAAAAAACTTAATTTTCTTGGATAAACGATTTCCTATACCAGATTCAATGCACTAGTTGTTTGTGTCATTAATGATACTTATATGCTAATATTGGTATACTCCCCGAAAGGGTTGAAAGTCACGCTTTATATGGAAAAACAAAATTCCGTGCCGTCAAAATATGAGTTGGTAGCTGTTTGGAAAAAATTGAATAATGTTAACTGTAGAAAGGCACTCAATTGCCAACCAAATGGCTGTTTGAGGGAAACCAAGCTGGATTTCACCGAAAACTGTCATTTGTAATATTATTCAACGAAATTAGCTTTGCGCAGTCTGTTTCATTTTTTGTTGGAACGATAAACAAAATATCGGAGGCCATTTGAACACTGAGTTTGCTGTATTTGAGGTCGTTCGGGTAGGCTCCGATTTCTATCAAGCTTACTTAATAAATGAACGAAAGATTGGGTGCGCTTGCAGATAATCACTCATCTATTCATCACGCCAAATTTTTCATCTAGGTTTTGATGGTGCCGAAATACATTTGAATCTCTTTGCTAACAACAACGTGCTTGTAAATGCGTGTAAAAATTAGGAACCGGACCTATTTGATTAGCTGTAAAAAGGGCAAAAGCCATCAGTGGACTGTTTAGTACTTTTCTTTGACCTTGCAAATAGTGTTACGGTAATTGTTACATTGCTTGGACAACAAACTAAGAAGGCAGAAGATTTGAAACTCTCACGCATTGTCCACACGCTGATCAAAACAACATCATGGATAATAGTGAGACTGATTTTTGGTATTCAGCAAGATGAGAGTCGGAATTTCTTAACTTTAAGCAAAATCAGTTTGAGTCGAAGAGCTGTGTCATCCCCTATGCAGGTCTCATGAATAATCAGGGAGATTCGACCCCAGTAGTTGATGACAAAACCTTTCAGTAGCGTGGGGTTGACTAACAGTATAAAGCGTATCAGACATTCATGTGTCAATCGTGGGATTCGCATTGTGCGGTCTTTTGGTCCCTGACCCCTCAAGAGATGGCTCCTAAGAAGGCTCTCGAAGTTTCACGAAAGTCCCTCTTTCTCAGCTGCTGCTACTCTTTTGATAGCCTAAGAATATATTTAAAAAAGCCTGAGGTGAGCTTTTGTCCTGCAAATGGGACTAGTGTATACGAAAAGTCGAGAAGCAATTCATTGTCTTTTTTTCTGTTACGAATTAAAAGAATTGTGTACCTTACAAATCTCCAGGGAGATTTAAAATCGTAATTCATCGGCAGGTGGTTGGAAATTCGGTAGTGAGCGGCGGATAAGCATCGTGGCACTTGGAGCTTTATGTAGACCTCTTCAAGGCTAAATTCTGGGTGTTTGGAAAAACAGCCATTATTTCCTGCACACGGAATGTAACACGGAAAGAACAGTCAGGTCAATAACGTGTCACGTTACAACTAAAAAAACGTGTGAACACAGGAGATATCAGTGACTGACCGAACAGTGTCGCCAACTGCTAATCAGTCTACTCTTGCCGTGTTGCGTCCTGAGTAGGAAACATGGTCACAAATTTGCTCAGTAACCAGAGCTTACTTAGTCTCATGTTTTACTAGTCTGCGACCGCAAACACTGACGGGCGGTATGTGTGTGCGAAGCGGAAAAAGTGAACAAAAACAAGACTGAATCAATCAATAGGAGTGAAACTACTCAAAACAAGTATAATGTTTTAATTTGGCGGTCGCTAAGTTCCAAAAATTTAGCTTACTAAAGATAGGAAGAGAAGAACAAAGTGAATGTTTTCAAGGCCATGGATGACTTCGGAGAAGCTCAGTTCAAATGAACGCAAGTCAGTTAACCACCTCATACCCATGTGAACCTTTCAGAGGGCCACATTACCCCAGTGACTGGCAGTTCAATTTCGTTTGTTACCCGGCAATTGTCGAATGATTCGCCCACCGTCGAGTTTTACTGCATCAGGCGAGACGTGTAACTCGCAGATTCTTCAGCTCATGCCTAGGTTGTGCTTCAACTTGCGGATGAAACATCGTCGTTCCTAAAAATTTTCAAAAAAGCGCAGCAGAAAACGAAAAACGTATTTTTCTTGGTAAGCAGGAAGAGGAAAACGGGTGGATTTTACCAAACAGTACTCGTTATCTATGCATTTATTTAAAGTTTTGACTAAACTGTCACTAAAGCAAAGGTTTTGATGCACACATTTCTAACCTTGTGTTTCAACAAGTTTCATGAATCTGTGATCAACCTGCGCCTGCAAACGAAATTTGGAAATATTCCTATCTTAAGCAGCGGTAATTGTTTATTCGAACAAAATGGTTCTTCTAGGAAAAGCATTTTTAAATCATTTTATGAGAATACTTTATGCGTCAACGTCTGCGATATTCAGTTAAGCTCGTCTAAGGAGATTGAATGTCTACCGGTTATTTTGACCCATCCCTACCTGCTGAGGGCAGCTGGAATAATCGAACAGACGTAATCGCCTGCACAAGAAACTTCCTTGATACAGTATGCTTCAAGGAGTCAGTAAAGTAGTCTTTTCTGAGGGTTAGTCCCTTTGGTAATCCAGCCGCACAATTAACCCAGCAGAAGAGCCTCTCTTTAATCTAGAGTAATGCATGTGACGGATGATGGTCATAACGTACGGAAGTTAAATTCTGGTTTAACGAGTTGAACGCTTAACAAACAGAACCAAAGCTCATTGGATTAACAACTTTTGACAATTTATAATCCTTCCTAACTTCGCTGGTGATATTTCAGATCAGAATTATCGCAAATCTATCAATCTTTCTTGTTATCATCGTTTTCGTGGTCAAGTGCAATAAATAAGCGGGGAGCACAGTTCCTTCCGTTTGCCCGAATTCCTTTCCAGTCACTAAATTATCATCCTCTTTTTGCTCCTGAGGGCATCATGAAAACATTTGCATATTCAACAACAATTTTCGCTTCTCGCCAAAGCAATGCAACTTTGGTCACGTGACCACTACTGCTTATTTTGAAAGCGATTGGCTAGCATGAGACGTTGATCTCCGTCAGACGACCTGATTGGTCCATTTCAACTACCTTCGTGAATCAAAATGTCATTTAGCTCAGCATAGAGGGCAGTCGTTGAAATGCTCAGTTTTCTTATCCCTGTCGCGCACTACAGGAATTTTCGCTCAAAACCTGACTGATTTGTTGTGCAAACGGGTTCCGGATAGTTTATACAAGACCTTGTCACAGGTGCATAATTCTGAAGCTTGCTGGAGGAGTAAACACTGTTGGCGATTTTTCTACACTTCAGTTTCACTGTCATGGTGGTTGAACACTTGACCGGTATGCGGTAAGTCGTAAGGTTTTTTGTTCTTATTTGGATTACTGTTCTGGATGCACGGGTTTTGTCGGATTGACCATGGTAACATATTTTGAGGTCAAAATGGCGATACATCCAGGGTCGTTGAGTCTTGTCAGAGATGAGCGACACAAAAGACAGCCGATGAAGGCCCCAAACTCCGAAGTAATGAACTCGAGATGCTTGCTGCAAACTATTAGTTGGTTTATAAGTGAAGACGTCCATCTATCTCTATTTGTGAATTACTGAATTATCCTGATCAAAGTACTTGAAAACACCAATGTAGATGATGCAATTACGGAGTTTCAAATGTTCCAGGCAAGTCTAAGACGTTATCTAATCAAAAAAGGTGGTTTGCAAAAACAGTATTTTTTACCGGCCGGATCGATGTCTCAATCTTAGGCTACTCAGATAACTCTATGATCCAAGTAAACTATAGAAAAGTGGCACATTCTGGGATAAAATTTCACTTTTTTAGAGGAAGCATAGTTTGTTGCTTTTACGAGTTCACGATTGAGATCGGAGCAGACTCTCACTACGTTAGTTGCTGATTGCCTCCTCGTGTGAAATTTGTTCTTAAGTAAGAATTATCAAATTTAAAGTTGATAAGTGTTGTTATGCCTGGGAGGTGTGTATTTGAGTGTCTGTCTGCAGCAAACTGATGTGACTGATGACATCAAGTCGAGTTTTTCGATGCTAGGAAAACCAGTTTCACACAAACATATGCCAACAAGCTGAGGAAAGCCCTTGGGCTGGTTGTCGATCTTCACGTGGGTGCTGACATATTTGCCGTCTATCCGTTTGCCAAGTCTGTCGTCTCTGTACACCTGAATGAATATATTTTCACCATGTTCCCTCATACAAGACCTTCATTTTGTAGCCCCTACACCATGTGTTTCAAATTCTGAGAAACCCCTATTGAGTTTGAACACATCTACCTATTAGTCCATCACTCTCTACAGCATTTGGTTCGATGACTTATAGAGTAATCTTATAAAGAAAACGGTAAAGCAAATCTTTGTAATGTACTACTCATAAGGTTGCTGAAAATCCATCGACAGCCCACGACCGGTTTCGCCCTTTTTGGGGCTCGTCAGGTAGGCGCAGTCCCCGGGTTTCCGTCAACCTTAAAACCAAACTGCCTGAGGACATCACAGACGAGAGATTCAGCGGGGTTCCAGGTGAGTCTCTCAAAAAGCCAAATTAGTTTGCAAATGAGTGTATATTCGCTAAGGACGGTAAATGTTTACGGCCTGAAGGTGAAACATTTGTTTTTTGCCATGATACAAATACGTCGTGTGATAGCTAAATAGTCTATTAGGCAGTTTCTCTCACAAACATGTTGAACTCTGCAACACAATTCACGCAGTTTACATGGCTACTTAAAAGAGAGGATCGGAAAATAGATTTGACAGGTAAAATGCTACAGTGAAATAAAGTGGCAGTTAGGGAACAAAGCAGGTTGTAAATATAAGAATATACTTGAAGGAAGAAAACAGTAAAGGGTGGGTGTCTACAGAAAGAAATAAAATAGTCCAGTGGTACTAGTGCGATAAGTAGGTTGACCTTCAAAAAGGATGTGGCTAGAAGATTACCCGCCTACACATAATAAGAAACAAGGGCACATGGTCTTTCGGAGAGCTGGCTAGAATATCTGAGATTGAGTGTGATAGTTAAGCCTTTGGTAACTGTACATGCCATTCAGTACCGTTGTAGCAATCTGGTCAGTTGGGCAAATTCTGCACCACGCAGTGGAAGCTGGCAATCAGGGTTTATAAAGTACAAGCGCAGAGTAGTACGACCAAGTGATAAAAATCAATCAGCACATATGTTCACGTGACGGAACACAGATCATTAGGTTGTTGAAAAATCTTTGACAGACTTGTGAGTAACACTCCGGAAAGAAAATAAACAGCGCCTTAAGACGGTCTTCGTGCCGCACATTCAATTAATGAAGAAGATTACAAACGAGCGATTCGGCTGAGATCTGATTAGTATTCAAAAAGGTGTCTCAATATTTGTAATGTACTACTCATAAGGTTGCTGAATACTTCTGGATTGTGCTTTCCATTCTCGTGACCTAACGCGATTTGATTAGCACTCTTCATGCGAATTTATTGATTGGAAAAGCTTGGCGAAACGAAAAGCATATTTCCTCATAACGGAAAGGCACAAAAGTGAGCAGACTACATTAACAGCTCCCTGGCATCAATCGATTCGTGCGTCCTCATCCAAATGAACACCGTGGACAACGAAGATACCCAGGATAACTTTGAAAAAGAAATGTACACAGTTAAAGAAAGCAGGGTCAAAATGTATGCAAATATTGTACTTGGTGGCGTTTATGTTACACGAAATTTGTCGCGCGGAATTGGACATACTCAGTTGCCCAACGCAAGAATCATTAACTGCTGTGAACCGTGAGACTGGCAAGAAAATGTTAAAACATATTACCAGTTCAACGTAATTAACATAATTTTTCATTTTGAAAGATAACTTGGATATGCATTAGTTTTTTCTTTTCATCAGAATCCAGTAAATCAATAGATTATAGCACTCAGGATAGTGTGTCTCTGGGAGGCACAGAGATTTGGCCGGAGGGGAACACGGTATTGTGTAAGTTATGGCCAAGATGTGTTAGTAAATTTATTTTTCCGAGAAGCATTCTATTGATTTTAAAAGTGGTCGTTGCCTCCAACATATTTCTATCTGCTGTGCAGATACTACTGAGCAGTACATTATTTGCATACAAACGGGAATCTATCCTAATAATGATAACCGTATTAAGTTAATTTACAGATCTTCGAAAGGCAGAACACTGTTCCGGAAATTTTCAGCACTATCCGTGACAAACCCTGCTGTTTTTCAACAGTGAGGATAGAAAAGACACATTAATAAACAGAGCTTTTTAGTTGATATATTTTAGCCGTTATTCATCCATTGAGGAAAGTACACTGTAGTCATAAAGACCCACTATATTTATATAAGCTGCCACTAAAACCTGGAGTTCTTGATAACGGCTAATTAACTATGTCTTGGCTTAAAGTTCCTTGAGATTACTTACAAACAAACTAAGAGGAGAGTCACAACTTATGCTACCGGTTGCCGACACATTTGTGGCTACTTACCAATCTATTGAACACATCGAAAAAGATACAGACGCTATTTAAATGACAAAGCCAATAAAACTGACCACACAATTACTATGATATTTCCCTGGTTCCATCCAATCGTAAATAGTCATCGGCTTACCTTATCGTGAAATAGATGGTGTTCGGTGCTTTTTGACTTTGATACAAAACTCTCATGCCCAGGTTGACGAGAAGTCGATGGTGCGGAGCTGATGAAGGCCTTTATTGTACCTCTGAAGAAAGTTCTATGTTGGCACTAATTAGAAGGCTTGCTTATTTTTTCACGGCTTGTATCACAGCAGTAGTACGCGTGCATATTGGAAAACAAAATATGCCTGATCAGCCTGAGTAAAGTCTACTTGAAAAATGGCGTGGCCCAAAATCCCTTAATAAAACTACATCTCATCGGATTCATCTATAAGCTAGACCTTATCCTGACTCAAGAAATGTCATCTATTTATCGGAAGTAATAATGATATAGCATAGTTATACCACGCGTTTGTTCATCCAACTAAACGAATAAACATCTACAAGTTAGTCTCAATCTGTGGTTCAATAGACCCCTTAATCGCTCATTACTAAGCTGCTGATCAGAATCGATAGACCAAATTCTTTCCATCTAAGAAAAATGCAGACCGATGAAACGGTGGACTTTTGACCCAATTTTGTGAGCTTATCTAAGCAAGGGCGTCGTGAAGAACGAAATTGGAATAAAAACACCTGACAAACGTCTGAGAACGCGTAGTCGCCAGTATCCGCCGGCAAAATTGCGTTCGTCCCCAGACCTTATATGACACAGTTGTAGTATTTTCCCCCACAGTCTACATAAACACCAAAGTGCATTGAGTGGGCAAAGATTGTTTATATTTTTGAAGAATAAACATACATTTTATCAGCGGACTTGGTGGGTAACACAATACCCAGCCAGAGTCCAGAATGTCAGTGATTTGATTGAAAGAACCGGACAAAATCTGCACCTGTTTCTTGCTCAACCGTCAGGCACACTAGAGTGAAAATCCTTCCAACTATTATCAATGCACCGTACAGCTGGTGATCTCGTAATGTTTGGAACAGAATAGTAGTCTACAGAATAGTACTTTGCATCAGTGACTACTAAGCAACTCTTGAATTTTTGCACTTGGCTTAGCATGCAAATATTTTACATATTTCCAAACGCCGTCTTTTTCTTAGAACTTGCCATCTACAGCGTTACTCGCTGAATTTCATCACTTCTGTGTACCATTTCACTCCAAAGGAGGGAGTCTCCTGAAAGCTTATATCAGGTAATGTCGACTAGAATGATATTTTGAAGTCCTGCAAGACCAACCTCACTTATAATGAGATTCCGTTCATAAAGGAAACTACACAAAAGGTTGCTGAAAACTCTTCGACAGCTCACGACCGGTTTTGCCCTTCTTGAGGTTCACCGGGTGGGCGCAGTCCCCGAGTTTCCGTGAACCTTATGATCTACTTGAACCCAAATTGGACTGTTTTCGAGGAATACACACATTTGCAAATAACTTTGGTTTTCGCGGGAGACTCAATTGGATCTCTCGCTTATGATTTTCTACAACTGAATGTGCTGCACACAGGCCACCTCATGATTCAGTTGGCACGATATTCGAGATATCGCAGTTCTGCCAGAAATTGATCAACATACTACTGAAATACTGCTGTCCATCAAACCGCCAGCCTCACAATATATTTTTACGCAAGCTGGATAACTCTCGTTTTTACAGCTGTTCTTCAAAACTAGAAATTCAAAGAGCACCCCCGAAATTCGTCAAAATAAAATCACTAAATTTGTCCTAATTAGATTCCATTAAAAGCACCCCGGTCGTACACTTTTCGACATGTTGAGCGGCCAATGTTGTGTTTTGTTTACCTAGAGCACAAAAAAGACACTTTTTAACTTCAAGAATATAAAAATGAAAATGTATCACCGTCTTGCGTTTATTTTTGAAAACATGACCCCTCAAACGCTCAAACTCTATGGTGTATGGCCCAAGATCACCAACGAATGTCATTTATTTAGGATTTTGTTGAGGGAAATAAAAAATATAAAAAAATACTTTGGTTTGAGTGAGTGTGGGACATAAAGTTCTCACCGGAAAGTCGCTATGCACCCACTGCCCATCAATGAGGGTTGACTTCTCGTCCAAGATACTGGCAACTTCCATATTGAAATCAGCGGTTCATGGGACGGGGAACCTCTCATCACGCTACCTTGCCCCGGTCAAGGAAATGCCTTCGGGGAATACTGAGTTGTGCCCAGGACAAAAGCATCTCTTGGTAGACAAAGCGGTTCACAGTGATGGTACTTTACGCTTCATTTCAATCACTTCGTTCTATAACTGTACCACTGGATGTGTTTTACTGCCGCAGAAGGGTCGGTATTTTGTCTGACTCCCTGTGACTGATAACAGGTTAATCCTGCATGACATTCGTCAGTCTCCGTCAGTTTACTCACTGCTCACGGGATTTGCGGCCAATCGTTTGAGACATTAAACAGACTGGTTTATTCTAAATAATAACATAACGGCAAAAAGAGTGTTAATCACTGGGAGATCGATGAGTTAACCTCGGTTACGACTACGACTAATGATCTTATAATGAATTCTTTCGACGACAAACGTTCTGCTCCCCTGTTATGATGATGTGTTGCTGGCTTCTACCTCAGTCGTAGATACAGATATAGATAGAGCGAAGCTTGCCTTACAGGGAGAAATCTCCACTGAGAATTACAGTGGTCCAAAAGGACTTTGTTGCTTGTGTTTGCTTGCGGAAGCAAATATCATTTTCTCTCGGTAGTCACCATTTTTAGTTTGCGATGACAGCTTATACTAAATCATTTTTGCTAAACCGATTCACTGTTCACCCAAAATGTCCACTGTTTGGTGCTTTGCTTCAGGAACTGCGGTCACCCTAACACACTGAATCTCAAAAATTATAGGGAGCGAGAGGCACATGCAGTACGAGAAAGAATCTGTTCAACCACTCCTAGGTTCATACTTTGGAAGTCACCGTATAACCTACTGGCAAGTATTCAGACGAGTAGACATCCATGAATCAGCGGCATTGATGACTTCATGCAAAGGAAAGGGATAAGCGTACAAGCTTAAAGAAACAAATCCCTTGACATGGCAGAGGAGTATGAAGGATATCACGAAACGCTTGGGTGCTGTCGGAGCTACTCGCATTCCAGGATGGGGACCGCGTGATCCTCACTGTGTCTGAATGGAGACACTACAAGATATGGCTGCCAACCGATGTCAGTGGCGTTCTTGTTGTCAGTTTCTATCCAGATCGCCTGAGTGAATGTCTGGAGGTGTAGGCACCTGGGAATGATTGTGGTAAGCTAGCAGCAAGTCCCTTCCCCGTCCACCTTTACTCTCTTCTTTACAATAAGGCTTTCAAATGGTTGTACGGCAGTGAAGCATCGGTGTTGAACAATGATGTCATCCTGTCGATGATGTTGATTATGCAAGGCAGAAACTTTGGTTATAGTTATCCGTTCTCAACACATCTACGTCTACTTCAATATAAGCTGTACTAAATCTCGAACTGATCGTATTCTACTCCACCAGACTTCGTTGGACCGAAATAGACGTTGGTAAAAACTGAAATAGGGTGTCATCTCTTCACAGACGCAAATTGTCATAGCAAGTGGACGAAGTCTCGCTCTTTAAACTTTTGAACTGTAACTTCTCTGTAGATGGCCACTCTGTGCGACTCTCTAAAGCCTGTATTTGGAGAGTATTTTTCTATCAGGGCGCAGCACTTCAATAAAGGTGTAAAGCATTTACGTCCGAGAGGTTTCCCATGGTTTTCGATGGTTCTGAATTGATTGTATGTTTTACACATACTGATTTATCAAGATTTATCAAGAGCATCGGAAAAAGGTCAACTAATTGCATTGACACGTAGTCGATCTAAAGACCGCGCGGTGTGCTGTAGTGAAAATATAACGCAACTATTTAGCCGATACTGGTGCTTTGGGTTTGATTTGAAATTCTACAAAGTAAGCAGGGGAATGTTTGGAGGGCAGGGTTATTCGTTTCGTCTCTAAGTGACACTAAAATAAGGAGGGAAATGTGATGAACTTTCATAAAATTATCGTTGCGTCTTTGACAGGAATGCTGTATTTCTTAAGCCCAAATAACAGTGTAAACTTCAGGTAGGCACAAAAAATTACAAAGGTAAAACGCTTCAAGCGATATCAGTCGCCTCAGCTTATTATTTTATCAGATTCACTTGATACTTGTTTCGTTATTTACGCCATGTGCTGGGTACGGTCCCTCAGCCAAACCATTGGTTGATTCGTATGCAAAAACTAGCTGAGATTCTGCAGATGTATATACACTTTCCAATACAAGAGTATATTCTTGAGATCCCATAGCATCTCTGTTTTCATTGTTGTCAGAGTAAGTTTCTTCTCACAACACAAGACACGACGATTTAGAGGGCCGACCACCTGTCATGACCTTCGTGAAATGCACTTCCCATGTGCCACTTAGCTGGAAAACAACCAGCCGTATTTTCACTAGGGAGATTTTGTCCCGTAAATCTCAGCTACTAAAGCCAGGAAGCATTGCACAGTTGTTTAATCCTCATTCGGACTCATGAGCAGTGTGCACCTCACGACACTTCAAGGTGTCTCGGCTAGCCGCGACTAGCCAGTTATGTTTGAACATTTACGAATGGCTGGCTGATCATCATGCGATTAACCTGATCGTAGACAGGATCGATTGAATTGTTTACTGCAAGAAATCTGCACTGAAAAGTCACAACGCTCTTCACAATGGCAACAAAATAGATTTTGTTGGAACCTCTAATTGTATTAAACCATGCCAGTTAAACGGAAATCGGTCAGCTTCAGAGTCCGTCCAAAATTTAATTAGGGAACAGTAATACGTTTTCTCCGTATCTTTAGCTATCCTCGGCAAGAAGGCCGTAAAAGCCAATAAGTTATTTAATGCGAGTTTTATTCAACATAACCCCGACCCGTTGAACCATCATCATCATCACCATCATCATCAGCATCATTGTAAGCTGTAATAACCGCGTACTCGTCGTACAGTGGTTGTAGCTGCCGCAGTTTCGTTCACCGATGATTTGGGGGG
>NW_008752148.1:140265-144527 GCF_000715545.1 Opisthorchis viverrini | reverse complement strand
ATCAGTTCATCTATCGAGGGTGAGTTATTTCTCCCGAATACCATTCGACGGACTTCAGAATTGCTGATCCGGTGTTCCCACCAGATTCGAACGATGTTCCGAAGACATCGATGGTCAAACACTGAGTCTTTTGACGTCTTCAGCGCGCAGCGGCCAGGTTTCTGATCCATATAGTAATATGGAGCGCGCCGCAGCATTATAACTCGACCCTTGACAGAGAAGCTGATGTCACGCCTACGCCACAGGTGACGTAGGTTCGCAAAAGCTGCTCTGGCCTTCCCAATCCGGATGGAAATTTAATCGTTCGTGAGACCACCGGGACTGATACAGCTGCCCAGGTAAACAAATTTGTCTACTACCTCAATCGGTTCATCCGCAAGCATGAGGCTAGTGTTCGAGTCCAGCCAGTCTTGCAGTAACACTTTACACTTTGCGGGTGTGAAGTGCATGCCGAATTATTAAGATTATATAATACGTTAGACCAAAAGAGTTTAAGAGCCACCGTTATTGTTCACTTACACGGAAGTGTCCATGGATTGGAAATTTCTTCAGTACAGATGTACGGTCCCCCACTGCAGACGAGGAATCTTGTCAGTTTAATTGAATTGCCAGAATAGGGGTTTCCAGTCAATCAGAAAACTTCTCCGGATTTTTAACGTAATTTAAACAAAATTAGGCAATGCATCTTAATAGTTTGTGAAAGTTGGTGCGTTTATTTAAGACGGTTTACAAAAATTGGAGTCCCGACTTTGGACTTGCTGGAAAGCAGAGCATGTGACCATATTAGTTCTGAAGTCTGATGAAAGTGGGTTATAAACATATACACGAATTCACAACACACTGATAAGTTTAACTTTCTGTTTTGGATTTGGAAAAATTTCACCAGCAAATGATGAAAAATGAACCAGATGATCTAGCAACTCACATCAATTAGGTGTTTTGACAAACGGAATGCATTCTTGTCTGAATGATAGAATCAAGAATTCGAATAGATAGATTCTTTAACTGGTGAAACTTCAGCCCATGACCCGAAGTGTTTTCAGTGACCCATTGAATAGGTTTAACGAAACAAATGATTTCTTTCTAGTCTGATAAGAACGACCGGAGAGCAACAGGGCCATCCAAAAGACAACCAAGTCGTACCAAACCTCAGAACGGATTTCTTTGCCCTGAGAGTAATCTCGACCTCGGAGAGTAAAGAGAATATCGTCTAGATCCAAGAGAACTAGGCGTGGCATAAGACTGTGACAATGTAACACGGCAACAGTTCACTGAAATGCACTTGAGGACGTAGTAGTTACTGACAAAAAGGGACTGAGGTGCGTGTGGTATGTTCACATCGTGACTCGTGTTTGTCGCAAGGCCAAACTGTACACTGAGAACTTAATGCGCTCGTTTCAATGAGGTGGTGAACCGACCAGTTCTGGAGTTCGGTGAATTCAACTTGGCGGAGATTTGGGTTTCAAGAGATCTTGGGGTTAAATCAACCAACCAAAGCATTATCAGCACACTTGCAGCTAATGAGAGGCTTCTCAAGCAAAACGGAGGAAAGCAATGGATAAGCAGTGGATAAAGCGTGAATGGACCCCTTAATTTAGCTACTATCACATCCCTTTCATTCTTTAACAAATTTTATGAAAAGTTTGTGTGTGTGGGCTATACCAGCGTCTGATGCATAGTCAAAAGCTTAGGCGGCAACGATACATGTGACCATTTTCTCAATTATTTAGTGGTTTGGCGGTCTTCTTATGAATTCTGACTGAGTGAGGGTGACTGACAGCTCATTGGTCCTTATGGTTATCGAGGGGTTAGTCGTCATCACCATCGACAATATGACAACAGTGTTTAACACTGATTCTTCGCCACCATACAGCCCAAATTTATTTGAAAGACTTATTTTGAAGAAAAGAATAAAAGCGGATGGGAAAGGGCCGTCATGAAGAGACTGGACCTTACCGTGGTGTGGCGATTTGTGTACCTCGGTGATCGATTGACCTATACTGGATGGGTGTCCACGCGACACTAACTAGACGAACCTTATGGTTGTACGGCAGTGAAGCATCAGTGCCAACACTGATGTTGCCGTCTTTGATGATGACGCTGCTGCTGCTGCCGCTGATGATGATGATGACGATCATGATGGGAAGGGACCTGTTGCTAGACTGCTACAATCATTCCGAGGTGCTTACATCTCCAGACAACCAACCAGGCAATCTGGATAGAAACTGACAACAAGAACGCCATCGAAATCGATTGGGACGAAGCGATTGGGACAGGCGAAGCGATTCCCATCCCTGAAGGTGAGTAGCACCAACAACACCCAAACCTTTCGTAGATTCTTCCATACCTCTCTGCCAGGTCAAGAGCTGGCCACCTCTGTACTTACTCTGATTTGGGCATGGAAAACACCACTCTGTTTAGCAAACCATACAAATTACATGGCCCAACTAAGGCAGCCTCTGGTGCTAGACACACTCTTCTATAGAAGTCCCCGTTGTACATATAGCCACGCCTCTTCTTTCATAACACGTGTATCTGAACTTCGCATGTGATAACTTCTCCAATCACTTGTCACCTAGGCATAAGTTGACGCTTTTCAAAGGGCCGTAAGGAAGACATATCTTCAAAGGCGGTTCAAACAGTTGTCCGTTTTATTCAAAAAAATCAATACGACGATTGAAAAACAGCCAGATTAATTATTTTACCGATCGCCGAGTCAAATGGACGATATACGCATTGTAAAACGCTGCCTATTTACCACCACACTCGAAGTAAGCATGAGAATAAGATACTGTCATCCAGGACCAGTAGAGATTCCTGGATTAGATTTTAACCACAGTCCTTTCGGTTAGTAGGCTTGCGCATTAACCAGCGAGCTGTCTCGGGTTTGGCGGATTGATCTGCTTGCAGACTGATCAGGGCAGATCTACTCGGTCAGTTATGGCTGTGCGCTTTACTAGGCGCCCTGTCTTTATTCATACCCACCTGTCTGGGCTCTGACGGTATATATCTGCAAACCATGTGAATTGTGGCCTTCAACCGCTTAAACTAACAAATATGTCTACAAAGTGAGTGTTAGATTCTTTGTCGGACGTCTAGTAAGCCGCAGTATTGAGCTTAAATCATTCACCCCCAGAACGACTCCCAAATACCCTTTGGATGAATCCGGAGAAGTATCGCAAAAATTTTACCCATTCCTCGCTCTCCCATTCGGAAGAGTATGAATCGATTGGGTAGTCATGGCGACGGTGATCATTATTCCTATTTGTAAGCCTGTAGTGAAAAATGTATGTTCAAAACAAATGGTAACGAACCGTTGTCAGTCTCCGTAAAGTTTGAAAGGTTGATTGGCATGCTAACAATTGCTAGAAAAACAGGAGACGGAATAAAAACAGCTTAACACACACAAAAAATGTGGTTGCTTGGAAGAACAATTTGCACCAAGGGATTTAGGAGAACTGGATTATCTCGGTTGAAATGCAAATTAACCGCTGTTCCCGACCGAAATCTCTGCCCATTTCGAAAAAGTAAAAACGACAGAGTATGTGCTAGAAAGATGAATTAAAAACACAATCAAAGAGGAAGATGAAGAGTCAAACTGGCATCGATTAGGCTTGGCAGCCTGTCGAGTTACTTCTTCATGCCAGTTTTCGGATAACGGCGAGAAAACGAAAAGTCAGTACTAACACTCTGTGATTGGATTACAGTCAAAGGGGCAGGGCGATTTCCTCTCGTCGGTGGGGTCATGCTGTTTCCTCCCGTAGGCCAAGTTAGAATCACAGATCACCACGAAATTATGTTGGCACCAAAAGAATTACTGAAAGGTACACAAATTTTCTACAGCTTCAAGGGATAATGCGTGGAATTGATGGCCACATAGGGAGAACGTGCTGGGCTGCCGTCTTAATTTTGTGTAACTTGTGGTCGCCGTTGAGGAAGGCAGCCTATTTATAAGGCTCAAAAAAAAATCGTTCAGCTGTAGCGCCCATGGCCACATGGGAGAACGTGCTGGGCTGCCGTCTTAATTTTGTGTAACTTGTGGTCGCCGTTGAGGAAGGCAGCCTATTTATAAGGCTCCAAAAAAAATCGTTCAGCTGTAGCGCCCTTTCGGTGCCTAGCTGCCATGCCACCCGAAGGAAGCACGAGGGCTGGGATACTGTCAGGTTGCCCAAGCCTAGACAGGGGAAGTCGAGTGGCGGAGGTCGGGTTCGAACCACGGACCTTCCGGTCAGTAAATTCGCGCTCTAACCACTTGAGCCATC
>NW_008752148.1:133869-138798 GCF_000715545.1 Opisthorchis viverrini | reverse complement strand
CCTTTCGGTGCCTAGCTGCCATGCCACCCGAAGGAAGCACGAGGGCTGGGATACTGTCAGGTTGCCCAAGCCTAGACAGGGGAAGTCGAGTGGCGGAGGTCGGGTTCGAACCACGGACCTTCCGGTCAGTAAATTCGCGCTCTAACCACTTGAGCCAGTGGGAAACTCAGTGGGAAACTAAATTGAGATGAAATCGAAATGATGCACGCCAACATTGAATCGTAGAGCACAAACGTATTACTAGAAAGGAAATTACTCACAAGGCTGCTGAAAACTCTTCGACAGCCCACGACCGGTTTCGCCCTTCCAGTTCGGGCTCATCAGGTAGGCGCAGTCCCCGAGTTTCTGTCAACCTCATATGCTACTTGAACCCAAGTTGGACGATTTCTCAGAAGTAAGTTTCACTCATTTCGGGGAAATATTCTTCCTCTGAGCTACGCTCTGTCTAATTAAGAGCAGAGCACGATACTGACCAGCAGTCGGTGGCTAAACAACTGAAAGTTCAGTCACTGGTCGGAAAATGGTGAATTCAAAATCCGGGGTTTTTGAGGTGTCAGTTTCCAACAAGACTGAAGCCGCCGTACAGAACTTCTCGGCTTTTCAGCGTAGATTTGCTTCATTGACAGGATTCTGCCTGACTGCAGCAAACTGACTGTCAGATTTATAGCGTCCAGTCCTTCAAGTACAAGGACCATTAGACAAATATGAGTATGAAGCAATCTGCACTTGTAAAGATCTATTGGCATGCAGTAATATCCATGATTCAAACAGCTACCTGCATATCCCTAATGATGAGGATGAAACACGTCGAAATCAATGAAAGTTATTATTATTTCTTATTGACTATGTTAATCACAACATCTAGGAAGCAAACGCTGCTTTGGGAGTCTTCTGGCAGAATCATAACTAGAATTTTGACTTCACACACAAACAGAGACCGGATACATTGTTCACAACAGGCGTGGCGCATAAACGAACCTGATTACATTGATAGCGAACGAGAAATTGTTATCACGAAAAAAACGCACGAATGTCATAACCAGTTGTACGAACAACGAATTCCACTTACTGGTGTTGAAGCCGGTAGACACGAGTTGACTTTTCAAAGGGGTCAGTAGATTATCTTTGTTCCCTTGCTAATTGGTGAACAATTGCCCGCAAGCTAATGTGGGACACTATTGTAGACCTCATAATCACATGTCTATTTGTTGGTGTTTTGCACCGGCGCGAGGAACCATGCAGAAATTCATTGAATTTTAAATAAAATCATTCCTCTCTGGAGAGAACATCCGACTGGACAAAACAGAGTGGTCATTCTATTGGAGGTTGTCATATATGCTGATTCGTCGATCTGTGGTATCTGCTGCTGACCTCCTCCAGTGCCTAGTTGTCGGAGAAAAAAGACTCACAGAAGGGAACACAACCGTTATATTCCGAACAGACGACTGCGAGAGCGTGAGTGCGTGCGAGTGCGAGAGCGCTAGTGCGTGCGANAGTTACAACGGCCCCACGCTATTTAAAGGGGACTTTCTGACATTGATCTAGGCTGTTTGATAGGCGTTAATGAACACCCATCAACATCGATCGTGCCGCTATGAAAAGCCTGAACGCTGATCACATTCGGTCGTGCTTCTGTGGCGTGCAAGAACACTCATCAGGTTTTGCTGAATTGATTGAATGATTGACTGGCCTGGATGCTTGCCGGGTTTCCTGTTGAGTTTTTGGTGGAGCAGTAGGTTCCGGGGCATTCTGGGTTGCTTTCATGAATCTGACCTTCCTGATAGAGGTTTTCGTCTCTAATGAAAATATACCTGAAAAGCATCGCAATTAAACTGTGCTGAGCCAAACGAGCTCTCAGATTTTGACAGCTATTACAACACGCTAAATTACGTGACACTGGCTAATTTGTGGTCCCCAATAGGATTACCAAACTTTTTCCCCATTTTTCCATAATCCTCGGCTGGTGTCCTCAAATAAAATCTTTGACAATAAATCATTCGCTAATTATCCAGACCAACCTGTCTTTCTCAAACTGAGATAACTTCCGGTCAGAAACTTGGACTTTCTAACAAGACGTCTTGGGGCAATATAAGCCAGCCACTTCGTTACACTGAGGATTCCCATATGGTCCATCGTGAATCGCATGCGTCATTCAGTTTTTCAAAATCAAGCCTGAGAAGCAAACTGTTCCGGGGAATCATCTGTAGCTTAATTTAGGAGTGTGAAAATTTTGGACCATGTGTTAGGTTCCTTTGTGTTCTCACAAATTGTTACCGGTACGACTGGTACAACACCCAATTTACGGAAAGGCTCTGCTCACGAAAGCGCGTTTAAAGCGGCCATGTTATGGACCAAGGTTTCAGATTGCGAGCCATTTAATTGTCCGTAGAAAAGTAGGAAAATAAGTGGACGCTTTGCGGATGGTTGACAGAGTACCTGTTCAAGAATCGCCGAAATCTGGCCTCAGCAGTGAAATGCTCAAAAATAATCGGAATAGAATGAGCACCAATAAGCGATGAGGTACGCGGGCCCGGCGGCGGACAAGAGAACGAAGTTAACGACGCTTCTCGAAATGAACAATCTAATTTCAGCCGAGGAATGGAACGCAAAAACAGACCCGTTTCAGCTTCAGGGCTGAGACAGGTTTAAGTCTGAAAAACCATTGGATTTGTGTGATACTTCGACGAAATCTGACACGTGAAAAACCAGCCTGATGAATTCCACTTTAGACTGACTTTGAAACACAATGCATCTCAGTGCTCAACCACATGCGTGTCATCTGGAACGGCTGTAGACTGTCGCTCATACCAAATAATTGATCAATCAGTCGTTCAGCTGTAGTAGCCTGCCGGTGTCTAGATGCCATACAACCAGAATGAAGCACGAGGGCTGGGATCCTGCCAAGTTTCCCAAGCCTAGACAGGGGACGCCAAGAAGTTGGGTTCGAACCACGGACATTCCGGTCAGTAAATTGGCGCTCTAACCACCGAGCCATCTCGCCCCCTCACTTATACCTACTGGTAATTTGGATCCCTTTCTTATCAGTACTTTTCCCATCCTGCTATGGATCTACCGACTCACAGAACCAACCACCATGACTACTGGCGTACCATTTGTTAAACCGCTCCCACTGGTGAATGTTGCTAAGAGCTTGATATAAAAAAGTTCCCGCTAGCCCGAGCAGAATAGATTTGCCGGTGCCTATTCCAATGCTACCAAGGGTGGTATTCCGGCAAGTACAAGAGGAAAGTGCAGCTAGAAACAAATCAATCAAATCACGGAGAGTTTCATTCGCAGCTTTGGGACAACGTTGCTCGCAAGATGAAATGGAATGCTAATTAGCCGAGAAGTTGAAATGCCACCTGCTGCAGCTTCATCCTCATTGGGAATCATTGGCAGAGCGCATTTAATGGCTCCAAAAAAACGTTCGAATTTTCATCCCCTTGGCAAGCGGTTGAACACTAATCCGGTTATAGCGCAGTGTTACTAAATCGCCCTTTATCAGGACATAACGCCACGCAATGTTCAACCACGCAATGTTCCTATCACGCAGACACACTTGCCTCTGTGACCGACGATTTCTCATAGGAAGGGTCCACTCGAAATTTGTACTTCCTTATAAGTTGCTCATATTCTTGTTAGTAGATAATATGCTGAGATTTTGCTATTTTAGTCGATGTTTAGGAGTTTACTCGGTCATTCGCGAGGTGCGCACTATTTATGATTTCTAATAAGGAAGGAAACGCTGTACGGTTCATCTGGGGTTTTGGTATACGTTGACGTCACTTTTCAAAACTCTTCAACTGATCATTATTGATCAGCTCCAGAGATCTCAGTGGTCAGGAAGTGAACTTGCTAAGAGGAAGGCTCATGAATCGAACCCAACCCCGGCAACTAGACTATGCCTGTGCAGGTTTGGGCAACCTGGCAGTATCTCAACCCTCGTACTTCCGTCGAGTGGCGTGGCAGCTAGCCACCGGAAATGTTACAGCTGAATGATTATTACACTACTACCTATCAAAATCAAGCCGGCATACCACATATGGTTACCGAGTTGTCGTGAAACGAGTGGTGTAAGAACAGTACCTTTCATCTGATGACTATTTCGTGAAGCAATTTGTCAACCGCAGAGGAGATCAAGATAGTGCAAACAGGACCAAGAGTTTTGACAATATGGCTTGCAAAACCAGCATTCTAAAAGGCTGTTAAACGTGCAGAAAAGATTGATGAAAGATCGTCAAAAACTCTCACAGTATGATCTGAGTGTCGGGTCGGCTTATCAGCACGAATTTTATGTTTCGAGATGACGTTTGCTTCTTGGGATATTTTGAGAGTCTAAGGAGGTAAACTAGATGATTTTGTGTAGACTACACCAAACCCATTTCTTGAAGCAAAGAACTGCAGCAGAATTTACTAGACAGCTGATTTTTATGCGGATGATTTAAGCATGGCATCTTGCAATGTCGGGAACATTTTTTGCAAGACAAATGTGGTTGAAGTCTCGGAATGTGTGGTCTTTGTCTGTAGCGTTCCGACATTTATGTGGTGACGCCGTGAACGCATAAGTAGAGAAAAAGGCGAGACAGGCAACGCAGTGTTTCCGGTTATAAACATAAAAGAATTTGTTTATACCCATCCTCAGTTCACTCTGAACTCGTTTTCTTGTGGCGTCTACCGGGTGATTTCACGTATTCAGATTTGGATCGGAGGGTTGTTTCCCATGACTGTTGAAACCGAAATGAACAAGCGCGCATGCGCATGTGCCGTAAAACTCATGGATGATTCCCTAACGTGAGAAGAAAGGATGTCGGTTTCTATGGTGCAAAGAGTGTTCAAAGACCAGTATGCTATATAAACAGGAGAATGCAAAAGTCCTACGGAGACACAGTTTAGACTCAAGTTGATCAGAATCCACTGGGCACATGGCTG
>NW_008752148.1:119890-128800 GCF_000715545.1 Opisthorchis viverrini | reverse complement strand
CCCAGTCGACGGAGACGTTTTGCAAGTTCCCTTGCAACCCGATTATGACGAGCACATCTGGCATCATGCGTGATCCAGCAGGAATGCAAACTCTTCGGTTTGCCACAGTTTCCCCGACATAAAATCGTCTGGCCACCGTGACCATGTCGAGCGCTTCTAACTCTCGTCCTGAGCAGGTTGCATGGGGGCTGGGTAGCGCGGATAAATACCCAAAGAAACACTCCTGCACTCCACAGCTATAAGAACAAAAAAATTAATATGGATTTGTTTATTTTCATCTGTTGTGGACCTTGGATTAACAGGGTTAAGTAATTTGTGACGTGCATAAGGATTTTGTGTGAAGCCCATGTCTTTGAAACACTTTTCTGGTTTTCAGCATTTGCTTACAGGAACAAAGAAGTACTCGTTCTCTTGAGGGGACATATTACTTCTAAGACTAGTGTGAACGGTTTGACAGCCCACGACAATTTGTGCCCCTCTCTGGGTGGTATATGCATAGTCCACGGTATTAGGCATTGGAGCGGGTCAGCGGCCGATATCACAGATTGACAAATCAGCAGATATAACAGTTTTCAGTTGTGGTTCTAAGCATTCCTTCTCGAAGCTCACACAAATTGTTTTGCAACGGTTTTACCGGATAGATGAAACCTTACCCGGTGCATTTTTGTCTGTATCTGGTAGAAATACAAACCGATTTGAGTGTCACAGACCTTTGCATGGCTAAACGCAACATAACAGAACGTTCCGAAGGACTTCCTCTCAAAATCAAATCAGAATTATGATTTTTCCACTAAAAAGCACCACGGAACGGAGATCAACATTTGACTCAGTGAGGCGTAGGAGCGACCGAATTGGTTTGCAAACGAGTGTATTTCTCGAAAATAGTCCAATCTGGGTTCAAGTAGAACATAAGGTTGACGGAAATTCGGGGACCGCGCCTACCTGATGAGCCCAAAATGGAAGGGCGAAACCGGTGGTGGGCTGTCGACGAATTTTCAGCAACCTTGTGAGTAGTAGTCTCTCGTGAAAACCAACCCTATTTATCCAACTTTTGTGCACCCAGCGACGTTTTTCGCACCGTTCCATTCCATTGCTCACTGCGCCGTTCCGCGTACCATTGACACCCTGAACTCCTCAGACCACGCAGAAAAACACTTTGGCTACTTGACATGTCATGAGGAAACGCACAGCTGGATGGAGTCTTAGCCACGAAAAATCTGTAGCTCCGCATCAACTTTGACGCCGTTCGCCTCAGAACCTCGGGTCAGTTATTCACGGCTATATTATCCGAAACCATTCTGTTCATTCCAAGCCACTGTCGCATAACTATCTTTGGTGAGCAGCTCATCTGTATATTTTGTCACTTAGAGAACGTGAGTGAATTTTTAATCACGTCTGCTTACTTGAGTCCCGATGCAAATCGGTGTGTGCAAATCGGTCTGGGAGACTGCGATCGGGAGGCACGACTCATGTGGTCTGCTACGAGAGAATAAATTAGCAAAGATCTTTCATTTTTCTCAAAGTATACTCCTAGAAAATCCGGCGTTGTTAAAATAGGCAGCTAGAATCAGTGTATTTTTAGTCTTCCAAAACTCACGTCGTTAATTCGGCTTTTTGTCAGTTGCTGGGTGCATCCCTATTTGTTTGGCACATTATGAAGTAAGAAGTATTAGGTGTCGTCAAAAAATATCCGCCAGGCCCAACACTAGACTTCTTGTGTCAACACGACTTCCTCCTATGGGTACACATTGTTGGGCACGTTTAAAGAAGTGACTTTTTCGTAAATCCTTTGGAATAGCATACATAAAGGCAACAGAACCAGTAGTAGAGTCAAAAATCGCCCTCAGTTTAGAGCGTTTATATGAAAAATACGGCTACTTGTCTGGATAAATTTACACTATAATGTATTTGACAGTGTGGCGGAGCATCCCAAGTGCTGAGCTGATAAGTTTCATGCTGGGGTAAATATATCTTCACGGAATGAAAAACGTTTCCGACGAAAGCACAGTGCAAACCTAAATTTTGTAAGTAGTAAGTTGACTAGGTGGCCTATGGTGCACATCAATACAGACAGACATCGTATTATATATATATATATATATATATATATATAGTATACATATATACTATATTGCTCAGAACATAATTCGGCATACACCCATCCGTTGTGCGTGATTCGCACACTGACACTACTTTTTCACTACGTGGTTTATTCCCCCAAAAGCGTCATCCAAGAACTCTTTTTGTAATTTATTCTTTGAGAAGCTTAGTTGGAAGAAATAGTCCGGCAAATGCGTTTCCTCAACATCTCATTTTCTATTACACAGTGCTTCAACCAAGATCTGTGAAGATGTATCCTAGGATCTTGGTCTAGATGAGGCCATATCTCTATAGGTAACAAATGTTCGAATATTCAGATGAGAGGCAGTTGAAGTTGTGGGGCATTCCACATATGTTGGGAGCTGTATTTGTACAGACTTTAGTGTGCCAGACGAGATAAATGCACAACTTTCCGGGCCGCATGTGGCGTTCGCTTTGAAATATCTTCGATGACAAAGCGAAGTGTCCCTCAATCTCAAGGGAAGTGTGTGTATCAGGATATGGTGCAGGATGTTTCTTGGACTTTTGCGAGACGCTGCCTGCCCAAGCAGCTGAACTGAGACTTTTTGGACAACTGTTTTCTCAGAACCACCATAGCCTATATAAGTTGGTTTCAGTGAATATGCAACCAGGCAGTTAGAACCGTTCCGTTAGTGCAACCCTAGGCGTTAAACAAAGTCTGTACCAGCTCCAAAATCTGATATGGTTAGGTCTAGTTCGATTAAGTATGCCGAATAATGCTGTTGTTCGTGTTTAGAAGTGATCAGCTTTCGATCTGACAGGAAGTCCGAAAGAAGTTACGAAAAGCCTCGGTGTTGTTGGCTTAACTCGTCTTTCGGGATGCTGTCTACGCTATCCCCTCTACCTTTGGTTGAATATGCTGCAAATTCAACCACTAGTAGATGGTATTGACATCCAGAGTCGATTCCAGTTGTCTTATTGAATGCTTTATGTGCAAGCACCTCGAAATGGTTGTCATAAGCTAGCATCCGGTTGATTCTCAAACCACTTTATTCTTTCCTTCATATCTAGACTTCTAAATCATTCATTGATGTTTGGCCACGAAGCATCACTGTTGAACGCTGATTTGGTTCTGTCCATGATGATGATGATGATGATTGATGATGATGATGATGATGATGATGATGATGATGATGATGATGATGATGATGATGATGATGATGATGATGATGATGATGTGATGAATGATGATGATGATGATGATGATGATGATGATGATGATGATGATGATGATGATGATGATGATGATGATGATGATGATGATGGTAAACAAACATTCAACAGGTCTTTGGGAAAAATTACTGACGTTGTTCCGCTACATAAACTGACAAATCACCAATTAGGTATGGACAAATAAGGTATCACGTTTAACATGTTAAATGCGGTAAAGAATATAACTGACGTTGCGATTTTATGTAGTTCAAGCATCTTTTGATTGTATCAGGTGGAGGTTGTATTTGGCGAACGAAGATGCCAGGCACGTTCTAACTGTTTAGTTGTATGAATGGGAACATCCAGAATTCTAAGGACTGTCAGTATGCGCCACTAATTTTTTTATATTATGAAGGCTTTTCAGTCACTATTTTGCCATAAGAAATTTTTTATCAAAGAATCTGGCAAACTATTCCCTAAAAAGCTGTATCAGAGGCAAAACACTAGTTATTATGCCAGATTAGTTCGGACCACGTGTTCTGTTGATCGCGGTAAAAGGCGATCGGTCTGTCATAACGATTGTCAGTATTTGAGACCATACAAATATATTTGTAAAACACGGTAGTGCGAAAGGTAGAAACCTACCACGTGATCAAATCAGCTGGGATGAAAGTCTGTCAGACAGGTAGAGACATCAGCTGAGACAAACCTTTTCAAAACACGCCAGGTACAAAGTCAAGAGTCGGATGACTTGGTCGAAAGGTTGATAAACAAGGAATGATTTCCCATCCGGTAACTCTTTTCTACCAACTCTCTGTGGTAAAAGTTGATTGGATATTCGGATTTTGGGCGTGATTCTTTGTTTATCGAGCAGACAATCATGTGCGTACCCGTGACCAATCGGGATAGTTTATCTGAAATTTTCCACTGCTCCAACAGGGAATCCAATTCAAGCCGTACAACTGCAATTACACCCAATGCTCAGACTATTGGTATGGTCCAAATCCGAAAAGTTTCGAGACGCAACCACTTTCGTCCTCAATGACACGCATCAGATGAACTGAGCTCTCATCGCATCAGTACTTTCTGTGTGAGTACAAATTCATGACACGCTATACATCGTATCTTACGCGAGAATTGAGGCTTACCCGGTGAACTATTTTAAACAGTTGGAGTACTACATTACATATATATATATATATATATCGACATCTCGAATATCAACATGAGGCGGCCTGGTGCATCACATTCGGTTGCTTGGAAATATCACAAACGAGAGATTCAGCTAGTGAGTCTCTCGAAAAACCAAATGAATTCATAATTAGAGTGTACTTCGCTAATTTCGTGCAATTTGGTTTCAAGTTGAACATAAGGTTGACGGAAACTCGGGGACTGTGCCTACCTGATGAGCCCGAACTGGAAGGGCGAAACCGGTCGTGGGCTGTCGAGGAGTTTTCAGCAACCTCATGAGTAGTTTGTTTGTCTGAAATCGCAAACAGCTGTTTGAACAAAGTGTCGCACCTAAAATCAAGTTAGCTGGCTTTTCAAATTTCGAAATTCTTATAAATGCCAATCACAGATTCTCATGCCTTGCAAACATCTAGCCTTGATAGGGAAAAGACGACTATTCGCCCTTTTGATACATCTTAAAGAACCCCTGTCCTTCGGCCGTTGGAAAAAAAGTACTTCCAACGATATGATGCTACCTTGCACGGGATCAAACTAGGCAGTATATTCATGATGGTTATTCGGAACAGACTACTGTGTTCACGAAGTGAAGAGCATAAGAAAATTCATTTATAAAGGAAACTACTCACAAGTGGCTGAAAACTCTTCGACAGCCCACGACCGGCTTCGCCCTTCCAGTTCGGGCTCATCGGGTAGGCGCAGTCCCCGAGTTTCCGTCAACCGTATGATCTATTTGAATCCAAATGGCACTGTTTTCGAGAAATACACTTATTTGCTACTCAGTTTGGTTCTCACGGGCGACTCAGTTGAATCTCTCGTTTATGATGTCCTCCAACTGAATGTGCTGCGCAACTGAATCATGAGGTAGCCTGTGTGCAGCACATTCAGTTGAAGGACATCATAAACAAAAGATTCATTCGAGTCTCTCGTGAGAACCAAACTGATTTGCAAATGAGTGTATTTCTCGAAAATTAATTTATCTTTTTTCTGTATACCCTCATGTCCACATTCATACATTTGCGTTTTCATAAGGAATAGAATGGCGAAAAACAGGTAAAACTGTAACGCGCGTATTCTATCTATTTGTATACTTCCGCGCGGTACATCCTAATCTGTTTTTCACCATTCTATCCCGTAGTTAGGAGTGGCGCCTTCGGTTGATGAAGACCGAAACTACTGGTGAACACTATTCCAGCCTGAGATCCTACAACCACGTGCAACTTCTGCCATTCCCACTTACCAACCGAATAGGATGTTTTAAAAACTGCGTGTTTCATAAATTTTTATTCAGTGAAACCTGATGCCAAGGGCAATCTATGTAAAAGGTTTGCCATGTATGTACAGCTTTTTAATCATAATTGCCAAAACTGGAATCACTTGAAACATAAACAAACTACTTCTTGGTCTTGCAGTAGTATTATTTAGAGGTACATGGACATACAAACCGCCGTTTTGGTGACATAACTCGACCTGTGCGATAACACATCTGTGGTTGACCGGCCGGTCAGCTGTCACAACAGGGGTTTTATTCCCATGATGTTTGATCAAAATTGATCAGGTTTCAGTACGAGCAGACAGCTCGTATCATGTCAGACAGCTTATATCATGTTGTAGATATGGGAGTAACATCAGATAAAACGTAAGTAGAGAGAAATCTGAACAAACCATTAAGCAAGTGCCATTGTTTTCGGTAGCTAGGAAATCAACAAGCAGAGTTCTTGAGTTTTCACTGCAAATCAAAGTTTTACTCAACCCCTTTGAAAAATTAGTCCTACTTAAAGTGTTTGTAGAGTGGGAAAACAGGGCAAGTACATCCGGTGTGAAAGGACACATCAGGCCCTGTCTGGGCAGAAGTCGTGTTGTAAGACTCTATCAAATACAGCTTCAGTCTTGGAGAGCTAGCAGACATTCGAAACAGAATTTCAAAAGGTTGACTTCGTTGAAAGTGGTATCATAGATGCAGTCTCCCTGAAATAACTAGAAAAATAACGCCATTAAAAGACGTTGATAGATAGATACTACTCACTTCACGAGATTATTCAAGCCCGTTTGTAATTTACAACCGGTAGAGCAAATCTTTATACCGAGTAAATGAATGCAGTCGACACAGATGGAGAGAACAAGAAGCAAGACAACAGAAACTCTGAAAGAGCCTAGCACCAATGAGTACGGGGTGTGGGAGCTTGATTGCGTGGGGTCACACATAGTGTCCATCAGTTTTGCCCTGTCAAAACAGTAGCCAAACAAATTGGCCGGTACCGCCAATCTCATTTGTATAACATGAAAACTAAAGTTCTACAACCTTGTACGTTCTGCTGATTAGAGGACAACCAGGTTGCTTAAGATAACCAAACGATCGTGATCAAACACATTAATTTGGACTCCTCTTGAGGGTGTTTTTTCAGCCATGTTTAGATAAGAAGATGTCAAAACTTGGTGGTATTTTTATCTGGCGCCAAGGTTATCCCTGCCTTCATCTAGCTGTCATCCGTTTTCGCGGCAGGGCTGACATTGACTGAACAGCGTATTCGCTGATGCGTTGAGAACACCCGCCATTCTTTGAGTAGTAAAATTGCAAATATGGACATCACATATTACTAACGTCAAGATATGCTTGCTTTCAAATGAATCACCTGTAATAGTGACCATATGGTTACACTCCTGGTACTTATCAAATGTAGTTGGTGTGTCCGGAACGCCAATAACCTCGCAGTTAGGTTTGATACAGTGACTACTTTCTGATGAATGTCCAAAAGCGGTGTCATATGACGGCTTCTCAACTACTCACACAACTCACAACAAGTCTTATTATCTGGTGGCGTCAGCAAATAGCTTTTGCTCAAGTACTTGTTCTCCACTTGGATGTATCGCGTCAATGTTTCAACGCCATCGTGTCAGTGGATCTAGTAGGCCCTCTCTTTCCGTCCACGAAAATACTTGAGATGAAAACGTACACGCACGTACACAAAATATCCCAAATCGAGGCAACAAAGCCTGCAACAAACGCCGAGAAAAGCTTTTTTGTACTTTTCACCATGTAGTGACGTCAGCGACTCTGACCATCAATCAAGTCAAATTGGTCTCTGCTTCTGATCCATTACCTAAGTAGTGAGCTGCACGGGGTTTTCACCGACCTTATGGGCAGCAGTGAAACGAATGCCGGTACCCTAAATATCTCTCCAGATGAAATGCGAGATGGCTTTTATGAAACACAACTAGTTGTAGAATATCATGAACGAGGGAACTAGTTAAAATTCAGCTGAGTCTCCCATCGGCGTTTCGCGAAATGTATACCAGTGTAAAGGCCTGATCAACCTGATGGGTGGTCACAAGAGAGTTTTCCTTTTATTCTTTAATTGTGTATTTCTACTCATGAAGGAACAATGATATTCTCTTGAGCAGCGAACATTTTACTATTCTCAGTTCTACCGGTCGACCAGAGTAAATATTTGTTATTTTTCGCCCGTCCAATCCCCTCCGGTAGGTGACGTTTCCCACTCTATCACTGTTGAGTAACAATCAGTCTTTTTACTCTATATTCTTTAGTTTCAGTTTACTGGCGTATAGGCTCTTCATTTATGCTTGATTTTCACGCAGAACTGATTACTTTCACTCAGCAAAGATATGAGCTATTGCTTAGAGTTGCGTCCATGACTATTCACTTAGCGAAAACCCTCTTCACGGCGAAGAAGTTACGGAAGATTCCCACCTAGAAATGAAAGTTAGTCGCCATCCAATAAGTCGGTTTAAGTGTGTACCTTTGAGGTAAGTTCAAAGTTGATGTTCATTTTCATTGTTCAGGAGCGAAACGGATGATTTGGAGAGACCTCTCTAGTGTGAATAGCGGTCTATCCTCAGTTCTGCTCCTACACCCTATATTAGAGCTCAAAATCTGGAATAGGTAGTGCTGAGCATCGCGATAGATGCTAGGTTTGCACGTACGAGTATGTTTACCCAAGTCGTGAATGGTTCTCACAAAAACGTTTCATCCCAGCACACAACTTCACGTTTAATTAACTGTTTCTAGGTAATTTGAGGCCTCAGATTTGCAAACCAGTTCCACTAATAATAGTATCCTAGTTGCAGTGTTTTCGTTTGGACCTTAAACAAGATTTTAAATAGCACCCATACCCTTATCAAAAACTAAGGGCCGGAAGCTCTCATGACTATATGCACACTGATTGCATCAAGGATCACGAAATGCAGCGCACGCGTAACTCTTGTAAGTGGACGATGAATGTATACTCAGAGGACCCTGTCTCCAGATGTTATCCCACGTTCGATTCCAGTTTTCCCGGCTGTAGTCTTGGAAGTCTAAGATTTCATTTTGCAGGCGACCCCTTCATCTGTTCTACACAAGATATCATACTTTCACGACATTCTCTACACTCGTCGATTCCACCAATTACAAGTGAACAACTCAATTACGAATCAAAAAGATTGTTGCTT
>NW_008752148.1:112392-119852 GCF_000715545.1 Opisthorchis viverrini | reverse complement strand
CTGTTCCACATATCATACTTTCACGACATTCTCTACACTCGTCGATTCCACCAATTACAAGTGAACAACTCAATTACGAATCAAAAAGATTGTTGCTTTTCGCATACGCCCGGTCATTTTCTGATCAAACAGAAAAAAAGAGGAGGTGATGTCCAGTGTTGACGAGTTCAGGACTAATTAAAACTGACATATAAGTGACCTCTGGAGAAAACCTCAGTTGTTTTATCAAGTGTGCTCTGACATTTGGCCCGTTTAAAACGCATCCTTGAGAAATCAAGGCTGAGTCCAAGATTTTGCACTGTCTACAAATGAACAGTTGTACACACTCTCCTCTTTTCGCTTTGCTTTTCCACCTCGGAAACGTCATTTGCCTTTAAGGCGTTACCTTATGGACTTCTTTTCGAGAGGCACTTCGTTTTTAAGGTGAAGTCGGAACACATCTTACAAAGGTTTTATTCCAGTAAGCGACTAGAGCAAACAGTAAAATAGGTAAAAGTCGCTACTGAAGTGACAAGCTTAATGGAAATATGGTTATCTCAAGGTCAGTGACTCGTCACTTTCTGGAGGTATGAAGGCTCTGAACAATCATCAGTTATCGCTCTATCGACCGATTGCGTCCTATTCCCACCCAATAGTTGAACTGAAATCAACTCGCTACTCAGACCCGACGTGCAGTACACGAATTAATCGACAACGCAGTAAAGTAGAGGTTTGGTGGGCCACCTCCCATTTCAGTGGACGTACAATGTTGACAAACCTGTCAAGTGCGTTTCTTTCAATGAGGGTTGGATTGTGCGTACAACGCTAACACAAATGAATATGACGCGCAGATAACGGTTAGGACTCCAAAAATAAAAAAAGCAGAAATGGACAAAACCCTCGAGTAGCACCAGGAACTACTCAAAAGGTTGCAGTAGTTTGGTTCTTGTCTGTGTCACTTCCCATACAGCATAATGAATACGGTATGGACATGCTTTAATCAATATCGCTCATCGTTGTTGACCTAAACTGTTGCAAACGCCAGTGTAACCAATCGGGTAATATCTAGTGAATGTGTCATACCAGATGGCTCGTAGCGGCTTGATATCAATAGTTGTGACAATTATTATTTACAAACCATGAGTTCTCATGACGCAAATTTCTTCGTCTCCATAAAATCCCTTCAAAAAGAAGCCTGTTGCAATAACTTGGATATATTAATTGGACGATAAAGGTTTCCTCTACCTCTCCACTGAACGCTCTTCATACGGGAGCTGAGACTCAGGCAGCTAGGCCAAATGACAGTCGAAATTCTTTGAGCTAAAACGGTTCACATGACATTTCGAACACTGATTAAACATGATGAACTTTTTTCTTTCAAGTATTTGGAGTGATGAATAGGTGGTAAAAGGGTTCAGGAGGTGTGGTCCAGCTTCCTTTTTAATACAAATTTGGTCCAAACCGGCCGGCTACATATCTGCTGAGGAGCACTGCAATTTTAAAGATAAATGCGCGCCAAAAATTAGGGGGACTGTCGAAAAATTCCAACAACATTGGGCGGATTATTGTGAGTTTTGGTTTGAGCAACATGCAACATTTATTGTGAAAATTTTTGTCTGATCCACAAAGACTTTGAGAAACGAGCGGCGCGCCAGATGTGTGATCACCACCATTCTTTATCATTGAAAGTTCAAAGTCAAAACATAGTGTCATCTGTCAAGACCCGACGTTTCGCTTACCGTGAGTAAATTTGTTTAGAGATTTCTACAAACGAATATTATTGTTTTGGGGATCTTATCTTCAGGCTACTACAATCTAATGGTCAAAATATGGGCAAGTAAAGAGGCAGTCAAGACTGGCTAGTGAGGTAAAAAAACGTGGAGACACAAATCATTGGTTGTCGGCGCGCCCCACGTCGTATGTAGTTAGATGCTATGAGACAGTCCAGGGGGTGGTGAGGGACTTGGTCGGTTGATTCGTGCTAGGTGGCCTACGCAGACTACGTTCGTACAAATAATTTTTGACAGCGCAGCACCGGGTTTCGCATGCGTATTGCGACTGCTCCGGCTGTAGCCAAACTACGCCATCGGATCGATACTGGCAGTCTATTGGGTACTCAATAGATGCCGCGAACGGCTCGTTCGGATCGATCACGTGTTCGATGTCAATTATGTGGGACACGATTGAGTTTTTGGCTGGAACGTTGAGTGTTGTGGTACTCCAGCAAGAGAAATGCTCACGTTTTCTTTTAGAAATTTACCGTGTGGTGAGTTTACATACTCCAGTGAACAACAGCAAGAGAAAGCGTTAAAAACACTTTCTGAGTGAGGTTTAAGTTAAGCATAGGATTGGTTATTAACTAGGAATGCAGAATTGCAAGCCAGAAACGTGCGTTGTAAGGACATAAACAAGCGGGGATTGGCTATGTTGTCAACAGATCGCCTTCATACGGTAAACTGAAGTAAACTGGTTTCTTTGCATCGGTCGTGAGAGACGACCAGATAGAACTTTCGGACATATTTTTGGTTACAAATCTCTCTGAATAACCGTTGGCCATGTGCTACAGTTTGGAATACATTGTATCCCCAGAGCAAATGCGCCTTGCTCAGTTCTTGAAAGCTTAAAGCAGGGTCTGCCTCAGTGGCACAAAGCTATGGAAGTTTGTGTATTGTCCCATCCGCGTGGGCTTTATGTAAACAGATCTCTGAATTTTGGACAGTTTAACGTCCAGGAAAATTCAAAAGTGAGCTGAATGGAGGGACGTGCACAGTTGAAGTTGTTCAGAAGAAAGTCCATTTCGGAACCGTTTGATACTAGCATAAAAGTATCATCTGCGTACCGTCGATAGAAGTGCGCATGTCTAATCTCCTCATTCAGTCAACCAAGCTCCAGTTCACCCACAAAATCATCACTTACCACAGGACTAAGAGGAGAGACCATGGCAACTCCATCGATTTGTCGTTAGCATGTGCATTTAAATTGGCGTTTTGAGTTAAAAGTACAGCGCAGAAGTAGTTCCTCTGAAGAAACGGTGGAGTGTCAAAACTGATCAGTCAATACAACCACCAATAAAATTTACGGTCATCAAAAATGGAACTTTGGTATAAAAAAGAGAGGTAACGTCAAAAGAGCGCATAAATTTTGAACCAATATCACTGTCTTTTATCAGTTTCACAAACTTGGGAATTTAGCAAAAACCAAAAGTTAAAAGACCAGAGCCAAGTAATTGAGGAAAAGTCAATAAAGTACCTAAAGCGTCTGAAGAATGACGACTTAACTTATGAAGTCATATTCCAACGCCTAAGACCTGCCATTACCACCAACCCTCTGCTCTTCATTCCCCCATGGTCTGTAAAAAGGATTTTCCACCCAAACCCATTTTGGATATGCGTGACTCCCATACTCCCAGCTGTCCAGTGGTTGGTGGGGATTTTAAAGCCCGTAAGCCGACGCCTATGCCAGTACAGTCTCCCTGACACTTTCGAGTTTGTAAAGCTGATAAAAAAACGTTGACACTGGTCTTAAATTTATGTGCTCTTTTGACATCACCTCTCTTTTTATCAACTTTTCACTTATAAAGACCATAATCTTTTAGTGATTACATTAACTCATCAGATTTGATATTCCACCGTCTTCTTAAGGCAACTACTTTTACGCAATTTCATTTTATGTTCACATTTCTCCGACAAAATTGTGCAGCAAGTCGCGATCAAATTCCCTCAACCCACGTTGTCATTATAAACACCAATTATAATGCTGTTTACAGTACGCCAAAAAAACAAGGTTTGTGTAATGCACTACTCATAAGGTTGCTGAAAACCCCCTGGAAACATGGAAACCGAGAGATTCAGCTGGGCTTCAGACGAGTCTCTCGAAAAACTAAATTAGTTTGCAAATGAGTGTATTTTGCTAAAAAAAACAAGGCTATTAACATGTGGACGCAGTTTCCCAGCAAAGTGATTAATCCGCCTAATATCAAGAGGATCCACGAATGGTATCCAATGACAACAGTAGAGTACTTGCATAAAACTTCAAGTTGATCAAGCTAAATCATATTCGGATAAGTACTGCAGTAGTAGTGACCACGTACAAACTTTTCTTCAGACAGGGTATATATTACTAACACTTCCCTAGCCTAATCGTCGTCTTTTTCTAAAAATTTCTTTCAACTAATGTTGCAAAAAACATGCGCAAATGGACTTTCCTTGTTTTTCGATTCAAACCTGTCGATTGTGGAAACGGTAGGATTTTTTTTTGGCACAACGGATAATCAAAATAATGACAGTTAATTCTGCGGCATCCGTGAGGGGAATTGATTGTCCAGTGGTCTAGCCGGACCCACAATTCAGAATAAAAGATCAACTTACAACGGACAAAATCCGTTCAGTTATTTCGTAACATTTTTTTCAAGTTTCGGACTATGAGTGTGACCAATCTTCCAAAAAAAGATATCCACTTCAGGAAAGGCTGTTTTCTGTGAAGTCGACAGCACCATTCATTTTCAGCCACAAATGTTGATACCTCATCAAACAGCACCCATCCAAAGGAGCAGACCACAGTTCTTGATCCAGATATTTCTGATTAACAGGAATAATGCATGAACTATCGACTGAAAGGGCAATACTCAACTGTTTCTTGACCCCTTCATGTATTCTGGATAGCGCAAAGTATCGAATATTCTGCGTAAATACTCTTGGAACAACTGTCTCCCGGCTATGATCACGTGATTGTATGTCATTCACATGAGTAAGGAGTAGGAGCACGTGCATCCAAAACAGTGCTGAACGGCTTACGAATTGCGATGCCGAGTTGAAAAGTACTTGAAAATGCCTGGAACTGGGGTGTCGTGGTTGGATGTACACGAAAGAACTCTATCTAACTGGATCTTTCGAAGATTCTAATCAGACATGCTTCCCTGGGCTCAATTCAAATTTATGCAACACAACCAAAAGTGGGCCAAATTTTGTAGTCGATGTAGAATAAAAACACCGTGAGACACCATGCACGTGAAAAGTGGAAGGGCAAGAAATTTCGACTATCGAAACGGGTGGCATGAATGACACTGATTCATAGCCTTTAGCGATACATTTTCAATCTCCTGTTCATCGGTTATTGTTCAAGCAGCATAATTTCTCTACCTGTTGCTGAGATATCCACTGGGATAATTTAAATACCTATTCATCATAAATTCAGTCAGTCAGTTGCGATGGACACGAATATGGCGACTAAGCAGGTGTACATTCGTTCGTTGGCTGCTCATCTGCTTAACTGGTTGCAAACAGTAATGTGATCATGTCGAATCAGTTTTTCCCCCGAGCCTACAGTTACCGAGTGGGAAATCTGCGGAGAGAATTTCAGACGTAGCAACCACGCATATAGATCTTGTTCTGTGAAAGGAGAAAAGGGCTTTGTCTATATAAACAAAAACTGATCGGATAAATAACGTTTTGCTCACACATCCGGTACGTGTATGTCGCGGTTCACTTGGTTTCCTCTGGCATCAACCACAACCAGTAGAGCCGGCATTATGATCGAATACAGACTATCAAAAGAACATTTATTTGGTACGTTTTCTGCGACATAAACTCTAACTAAGCCACGTGGGATGTGCATGCCTAACTTTTTTGTCTGATGTATTGATCAAACAGCTTTTGGAGGTACTGACTTATTCAAGAAAGCCGGTTGGGAAGCAAGCCCCCACTTTCATAGTTTTAGAAAGTCAAACTTCTCAGGTGTTATCCTGAGCTCTACTAAACACCGTTTGAATATTGAACGTAGACGAATAAACGGAGTCGAATTGTTCAATAACTTCTAGGTTAGCCGTCGCGAAAGGGGGGTAATTAGAACAGCATGGCACAGGTATTACTCACAAGTTTCATCGGTAGTATACACTATGAGAGATGATAGCATATGCACCTATAAATCAGTCAGTAACTATAAACTTAAATCGAGAAGAGAATATTCATGAAAACGGAAATAATATGTTCGAATTTTAGCCGGTGGTCTCACAGTTACGACCACAATTGTACAGGAAAAAACGGAAGGATGTCGTTAGAAGTTTGCACCTGTTTCGGTTTTTCCTCAGAAACCAAATATATCTTTGGTTGGGAAAATAAGGCACGCGAATATCAGCTGCTTACGCATTTAAATGAAGTGTTCAAGTGAGTTCTGCAAACCCAGTGTGGATTTTCCTTTCTTGCTTCACGCCCACTTGAAGTAGTGGATTATGAACAACTTGAGTGATTGAAATCTCACCCACTTGGCCAATCTCTTTTTGGGCAAACATCTGATCGGATTATTGGTTCAGAAATCATCGGGTGATGTAAATGTTTGTAAGATTTCTCACTTGTTGGTCTCTTGATTTGATTTTTGGGCCAAATCTAGGGTATTTGTAGACGTATTCACACTACTCCCAATCAAACGGCCCTCCTCTCACTATCCTGGCGAAATTATTCTGCACATTTTACATAACGGGATCAGTGACACTGGTTTCACCGTATTAAGATCTCATCAGTAGAGTTTCAGCTCTTGTCTGCCCCAGATTTTGAGCCCTTGACAGGCGACTCTGTGAGCAACTGAAGTTGAATCCCTCAACGGATTGAGAACCTGGTACTTTGAACGACGTGATAAGTTTTTCCGTCACTTCGAAAGAGAGTTCAAGTGCCTGTGCTGACTGAACAAGCCAGTAGCCATAACTCTCCATGTGGGCGGTGCCACAAAAATCAGTGAAACAAGCATTGTAACGCTACCTTACTTTAGAATAATGACTGATCGATCGGAACGTCGGGCAAACAAATCAGATGGCAGTTCAAGCATTCAGGCACGATAATCCCGGTCTTTCCAGCGTGCTTTGATCCAGCAGAGTAAAGAACATCACAGGCCGCTGATATGACCAAGTATACGTGCAGTAGATTAGCCCGAGTGAAAGCGAAATGAGGCATACTGATTAGGCCAGGCGTTCCATTCGGTTACTTTATTGACTCAGTCTTAACGACTAAATACCACGATAAAAAAGTAGCAAATAAACACGAATTGTTGGCAGTCCTTTTCAACTTTATATATCACATATGTATTTAGATAAAAACTCCTCAAAAAAATACAGTACCGAGGAGATCGTGAGTCTGGTCAGGGAAGAGTTCTGATGGAAATGTGTGTACGACGACTTTCAGGGACTGTGATTCTGTCACGACAGCTTCACAGACCATCGTAAACGCATATTTATGTTTGACCCATCTCGATGGCATACCGATAACCCACGTGTTGCCACACGCAAGTCGCAGTCTGTTTGATCACTGAACAATTCGTTCATTTTGGTAGAGTAGCTCAGCTAGTCCCTGAGCCTCTGCTACACACAAAAGTGGACATGACTAACTGTCGTGTTCATCATACGAAATATTGAGTCACAATCAATTATTACCACACCAAAAGTCCAAAGTACCGGTTGTATTCGATAGCAAAGGTCAAATCTTGTGAGTAGTTTC
>NW_008752148.1:82392-107392 GCF_000715545.1 Opisthorchis viverrini | reverse complement strand
ACTTCGACTACCTGAGGAGCACCGATGAGGTAGTGAGTTGTCGAGAGGCATTACCAAAAGATTAGTAAAAACAACAGTTTTATATGTTTGATTACGTTACAACTGGGAGCTTAGACTGCCGTTTTTGAGAAGGTCACCTGAACGAGGTGACTAAGCCCCCGTAAACATCAATACGGAAAACGTGCATTTTGTAACGTTCAAGGATTGTTCGTTCATCAACAAGTTTCATTCTGGATAAAGGGTTACCACCACCGTTTACCCCATTTGCATGTCCAGGAGTAACTTAGTTTCCTGACTCTATCGTTTGTACTAGGCATCCATTTTCATTCGTTGTTTAGCCGAATTACAACACAGACAGACGGATGAACAAACAAGTTGGTCACAAACAACATGATGACTAATCGTTCACGTGAACAAAATCAGGAGCGAAAGACACGGCGACGCCTTTGTTTGTACAAGGGGTGCAAGTAATGCAACAGCCAGATTAACATGAATTCGAACGAACCGCTGAAGTCGGTTGCACGATCCCTTAGACAAAAGAATTCAATCCAGTCTAATGGGTGTTTTGACGATTCGACAGCCGGCGCAGATTAATAATATGCTTAATGGCAAGGTATGCCAGCTCCCCAAATGTGAAAGTCTAATCCGCTGAAACATTAGATCGATTGGTTAATGGGATGCCGGGATTTCGGCAACTACTAGCTACTCGTGAGTAGGTAAGGGCTCCAATGGAAGTATAGCGAAGTATATGGGTTGGCCTAGGTCAACCGCAGTCAAGTGGTTGAAAGTCAAGCAAAGTGTCTCTTATATCCGGAGGCACATGTGGTCTGCAAACACCATAGACTCACTAGATGGAAGACAGCCTAGTGGAATATGTTGTTCTAATCCGACGTTTCGGTTGCCGTGGGCAACCTTTTTGAAGAATTTCTGAATTAGTTGTAGAAATCCTCAAAAAAAGTTGACCGTGGTAACCGAAACGTCGGATCACAACATCGTATTCCAACAAGATGTGTTTTAACCTTAAAAACATCACATGGCACTCTATCTTTTCAACATTGTCCTAGCCAATCGTTCGGCTGTAGCACCCTCTCGGTGCCCAACTGGCATGCCACCAGAAGGGCTGAGATACTGTCAGGTTGCTCAAACCTAGACGGGAAGTCGAGATGCAGAGGTCAGGTTCGAACCACGTACCTTCCGGTCAGTAAATTCGCGCTCTAACCTTCTCAGCCATCTTGTCTTCATCTCGTCCGAGCTAATGTTCGCCCGGAACTCCCAGGCGTTGTCAGAAAGTGGAGAATAATATTGGATTCCATCGTCTTGAATTTTATGGAAAACAGGCTAGCCAGGTAAACATAGGCAACTGTTGATAGATCAGAGGCCAGGGGATTCCATCTAAGGATATACGGTGAGCTGTAAAGTCACAGATGGAAACTGAACTGGGTATTGTGGTTCCTAGCTCTCTATTGTCAACCTACGTGTTCCAAGAGGGCGATTTGGAAAGGAAAATACAGGGGAAGTACGGCATCAGCAGTAACTGTTGTTGAGAGACAGGAAAGTTTGAAAGTTCTGTTGGATCAATCAAACATTGTTCTCTTCGGAAAGACTTTTCACGTTAAGCTACTTTTAGCGTTTATGACGGCATCACATTTGAAAGGTTTGTCACACTGGTGATAACTAATTAGGCAGTTTTACCTGTGCCAGCTTAAATTACTTCAAGTGGTTTTTTGCTTCAACAGTCGGGGTGTAGCCCCTTTTTTGGTGTTAAATCTTATCGGAACCCATTTGATCAAGCTGGTTGCTCCGGAAATAGAAATCTTGATGGGGAAAACTGCGAGAAACATTTTAAGTTCCATTATGGGGTTTTGTTTTCAATTCTACCGGAAACATCCGGAGTTCTCACACGGAGTTACTAGGATTCTTCAACGTACACAACCTAGTGTTGGGAATTTCGAGAGATTTGGAATCAGTAAATACGACATTTGCGAAAAACACACTGTCATCGACTTTAAACCAAGACGAAACTGCAGTGTTGTGTATAGTTTCTACTCGACCAGCTTGGGCCTGAAAGGTGTTCTTTGGCTGTCTAAATTACAATCATCCCAGTAGTGACGAACCAAGGCGAGACCTGAGATAGTGAAATCACGGAGTGATACTGCTGCTCGGACACGACTAGACCGAGCGTGAAAACATCCTAAACGAGAGAATCAGTTGGGTTTTAGATAAGTCTCCGGCAAAACCAAACTCGTTTGCAAATGCGTGTATTTCGCGAATAACTTTGTGTTTTTACTCCCACAATAAGGTATATTTCTATGAGCACAATNTTCGCCCGGAACAATAAGGTATATTTCTATGAGCACAATTTTCAATCAAACCGTTAGTTCAAATATAATGGTTTTAGCCGTCTAGCGACGTGAAATTTCCTTTCAGTGATTCTCGCTTTCTTCGGACAGATTAGATTTAAAGTCGAACAAGTTGTTTTTCATCCACCAATCATATTTTCGAGATGAATTTATTCTCCGTCTCAACAGTAGTTTTCGATTAGTGGATCCTTTATCATTGCAAGATTGGTAAATGCTGTGAGGCGACAACTCAACAACACCAACTTCTATATTGTTTGTTTTTGACCAAGCCATTAGTGTCCACAGTTGTGAAAGCAGCCTTGTTATTCCCGGTTGCCCTCTTCTGTCAAGTTCCACACCTCCCTACTGCAATCCTTGCAACCCAAGGTCGAATTATCCTCCGCCACTAAATATGGGACTCGTCTTATCTTGTAAATCTATCTTGAGATAAAATATACAGAGAGGTATTCCTTATGACGATCAGATAAGCAATCTTCCGTTGGTAACTCACAGAGGCTCTATCACAAGCTGAAACAATCACCTTCAGGCTCTTACCGGTCATGGATCTCTCTATGAAAATCGGTAACAACAACAATATACCACAGTTAGAGAGCCTCGATTTCACGTGACTTTGTTGTAGAGAATCGGACGAATGACCAATGGTTTTATTAGGAGAACCAGCTCCGAATGTAACGTGACTACGTGGCTACCAATGAAATAACCGATTTTGTTGAGACGGATTTCATTGGATGTTCTTCACTCGGCCTTGACAGATGAGTTGTATTCTTAGTATCACTTTTTTGACCCGCTTGTACGCGACAGTGATCAATAGAGCAGCTAGATCGCACGTTCGTTGACTTTTTCTCGTTTGATCAAGCACAGCAGGCGATCAGGCAGCTATCCAGGCCGCGGTTCAAGGCAATGGGAAGGCTTAAGTGTCTGCGGCCCACAACAAGTTGGCGACGAACAACAGGTTTGTTCACTGAGCTGAGCAATTTGGTCACCAACGTTTCATTACCAGTCGAACTGACATAATCAGACCAGAAACGGGATTAGTTGTGGAAGCAAGCGAACGAATGTTACAGAGGAACAACCGGATATGTCATGTCTCAAGACTACCCAGACGTCAACCAATCAGAAGGCAGGTCAACTAACGAGCCAATAGGAATAGCCAAACCAATAATATTAGGTAAGGGAGAACTTGGGTGAGTGAACTCCATATCACTCCATGCAATGCAATAGCAACGCATCTCCATTTGCAAATCAAAGATACTCTAACCTTCACTGATGATGAGACGTCTGCGACCGAACTACCCAGCTCAACGAATAGACCGATGGCCCTCAAGGCAACCTAAAGAAGGAATACTTTCTTCAAATACAAAGTCGGATGGATTTCAAACTTATCCCTCATTCACGAAAACACTAGTGGACAATTAAGAACTCTGTCTAACTGGCAACGTCCAACATACGAAGCAGGTGATTGGTTGATAAGGGTTTTCCCGCGCAGTTTGCTGCGCAGTCTTTTGAAGGACATTATGAATGGAAGATTTGATTGCCCCACTAAACTCATTTGCGAATGGATGTGTACCTCTTTCTGGTTACCATTTGGGATTTTGGAAGTAAATAGAACAGCTGAAACCCGAGGACTACGCCCATCTGCCGAACCCAGGGGGAGACAGGAGTTTTTGTCAGCCTTCAACCACATGAGCTTTGGGGTCCACTGAAAACCTCAGATGTGCTGGGCATTCGTCTGCAGGTTTTAAGTTTGAAATTTACAAACCGCGGCAATCCACATCACATCCACACGTATGCTTTTTTCATTTTTTTTGGCACCTGAGAAAAGCAGACTTTATTTAAAAGCTGAAGACGCTGGTGTAATGGTGGATACTACTGATGAAGCATGCGAGTATTACGTGGTTTTATCATAAGTCCGCTTTGCGTCTATTGGGAAGTGGGATTTATTACAAAATTTGTGGAATTGATTTGTAGCATTCGTTTACATTTGGGTAATGGTCAATGAGTATCCAGAAAAGTTCAGGACGACACGTTGGAGAGGAAGACGGATGCTCAGTTTTTTATAAACAATATGCACACGAAAGTTTTGCTTCTGTATCCAATAGTCTGTGACTGTTAAGTTGGTGTTTTTCAATAAATAGCCGCGCAGCCTGGACCTTCTTCTTTTCACTGGTATCGACTAACTTTGAAAGAATGTTTAGCCAAAAGTGAACTCGCTTGTTGATTGACAGCCATTGCAGAAACACCCATCAATGAATGACTTATCGTATGTGGTTAGAAACGACATAAATTACAACCACTTCAATTCACACATATAATCTGATAGCCCATGCGAAATTAACACGCTTAGAATGATGCAAGAGTTTTTCAGCGGACTGAGTTATTGGTACGCAGTAAGCATACATTGTCCTGGAATGATGCGAGGTTTTTCGCGCCATTCGTCAACAACTCACCTCGTTTTTCCAGTTTTCGGCCGGGCGCTTCAAGTTCATCCGTTCAACGAAGATGTCGTCTCAGGCGCGAGTATACAGTAGATGTCGGTGGTCCAGTGGCCATCGATCAGCCACGGTCGGGAAGTCTATCCAAATCTGGGATACTACCGAACCGAACAACGCTGGCCTCTCACACGCCGGAACAGTTCAGTATATCAAAGACCCAACTTTCCAACGAGTCAATCGAGTACAGCGAACCGGAAATGGATATACCGGATGAATTACGATTCACAGCCGAAAGGTTCCAAGGTAAGTTTTCATGAGATTTAGGATCTTTTACGTTAAGATTTTACGCCTCACTCTTCAACCTCAGATCGTGAAGAATAGGTACGCCCTAAATTCAATCGAAATTGCGATACCTAGGATTTATGGTGGGGGAAACTTTTTTCTTGGCTAGAAAAGGGCTGACCACATCGAATACAAGAAAGTCCGGAGCCCAAGATAGGGATCCCGTATGACGGAAATCATTGCCGTTATCTTCAATAGTGTAACACCAGTGTTTAAAACATGACAGTATTTTTAGCTGTGTAAGTCATGATTGTAGACGAACTGTAATACTGTTAGGGCTCCCAGACCTGGACAGAAGGGCCGGTAAGATCAAAGCCTTGCCATAAGGTAGCGTCACTTGGCGGAGGTTGTTAGTGAAGTTCCAATCGCCAACCCGGGAAACCAGTAGACTCTGTTCATCAAACCTCTATCTATTGACCAACCTGAAATGAGAGACTCAGTAAGTGTTTCACGGATTCCACCAAGTATAGCTCGATGGGTCACGGAGTCACACAAACCGTCACACCATGGTAAAGTTCCGTCATTTCGTGACGATTAACACACTCAGACAGAGTTGATCATCCAGTGGAAACACAACGCATTCGTTTTTACACTCCTTTCACACCTTGTCTGAGAGTCTCCAAACTTTAGGTCAATCAACTAAGATCCAGATAGCCACTGAATATATATGAACTGGGATGAACTAACGCACAAACTTGTATATACACCTTTCGACAATATTCTGGAAGAAATACAAAATTCGACAAAGATTTCTCCCCTCTCCCAAGGCCATTTTCTTCTAAGAACGGGATTGACCATGAATGGTTTGTAACAAAGAGTGTGTACGTGAACCACACAAACGTGTGAGGCATGAAGGGATTATAAAAAAACATTTACCTTTGCCAGGTGAAGGCTTCTTAGCCTGTGCAGACTTGTCTGTTGAGGTATTATATGGCGCAATAGGACGTCATTAGCACAGTGAGCCGAGAAACATTATTACACCCCAATGCATTCTCAAATAATAAACGCTTTCTCTGCGGACTAAAGAATCCTTAGGGTGTGAAAACCACCCTGTGGTAACTCAAGACCCAGGAAACGTTCACTCGTCAGGTGATTCAGCTTCTGAAAAATACGAACAGAGAGATTTTATGTATTGCTGTAGTTTCTCTTTACAGACCATGCAGCTAGTCTGGTCGGTGAATTCTACAGCACATGCTCGATAAAAGAACCAGCTAGCTAGCTAAGAAGCGAGTGACCGAACCTCTTGGTGGAACGTACAATGTCAGCTGACCCTAACCCAGATCTGATTAAATCCAGAGTTGAATTATCGATCGCCAGGGATCTAAACGACACAGAGGACGGAGCGAAACACAAGTCATCGTTCGAAGCTTAAGCACGAATCAAATGGCTCCAGAGACAGGGTTTCCCTGCGTTTCCCTGAGTGCTTGTTCGTTTTTACCCTCTCCTCTGGACTAGCGGAGGTGTGCGGGTTACTCTAATGCTCCCTTGGGTTCACCTTAAAACCTCTGTGAATGTAAATTACACATTTTTAACACCGGAAGTGTGGGACCCGCACAGCCTCAACTTGGGATTTACATACAAACGAATCATAGGTGGTTTTCGTCCCATTCGGTTCACGACGTTCAGCGGGAACTCAATACTTGTTAAAAACAACCAGTATAAACATCACAGGGCGGGAAGGGCCTGCTGAAAGATAGAATCACGACAGTTTGTTTTGTATGGAAAATGAAAGGCTTTTCACACCTGGAATACCTTGTTTTTTACACACTGTTGATTGATTGTTGCGTCAATACTGGCCTGAGCAGTAATTCGCAAGTTTCTATGTTTCCTTTATCCTTTTATCGATCGTGAGTGACACCCAATGACGAGATGCCTCAGCGCTCAGCTGATCGATAATTCACTCTAGCCAATCGCCAAGTAATATGTGGTTCATCAGTATCACAGTTCAATCGAGGGGAAAAACACAGGCAAGGAAATGAATAACTCAGTCAAACTGAGTGTAGTGTTTGAGAAGTGATGTACACAACAAAAGTCAAATAAACAGAAGCTGTTTTCTTCAAGTTAACCTGAGCAATGTGGTTGTGGCATTTAATAAAAACTTTGGAATGACTTCCAAGAAGAGATTTATTCACCGCTCGTCCTCCAGTCAGACAGCATCTGAAGGACTAGCTTCTTTGCCGGACAACATCGGGTACGTCCATCGATATACCTGTTCCTATGGTGATAGCCGGTCGCAAATCAAGTCAGCTATCCTTTTGGATGTTTGAGCACATTCCGGTGAATCTCCTCAAAGGAAAATAGTGTCTTCCTGACAGTTCAGTTTTAGCTCACCTGCTTGATACTGGATATCACATCAGCGTTGCAGCAGTCTTTGGAACTACCAATGAGTTCCTTGAGATTTCCGAAGCCGACTAGATATGACAGCTTTGTGTGCAGTAGCGCTTTTTATAGACACTGGCATACTTCTTAATCCCATGTGACTCTCAAACAATTTGACACTTTGCGAATGCTTTTGTCCAATGAATCAATAAAACCCGTTAGACATTTGGTCAGATGGATCAGGCTGATATGCTTTGATGAATTAATACCACCACTCGCTTTGTGCTGCTGCATACAGCAACACTGAACTAGAGTAATTTGTTATACTTCATAACGTAGATCTCCACAGGAAAAATAACAGAACTACGCTAATTTCGTGCAATTTGGTTCCAAGTAGAACATAAGGTTGACGGAAACCCGGGGACAGCGGCTACCTGATGAGCCCCAAGAAGGGCGAAACCGGTCGTGGGCTGTCGATGGATTTTCAGCAACCTTATGAGTAGTACATTACAAATATACATGTATCGTGATAGTTCAAATATCGTAGCGACTGAAACATGAGGCGGCCTGGTGCAGCACATTCAGTTGCCTGAGAACATCATAAACGAGAGATTCAGCTGGGTTCCAGGTGAGTCTCTCGGAAGAACCAAATTAGTTCGCAGATGAGTGTATATTCGCTGAGAACTACGCGCCGTTTCGGGTGATTAATTGGATCACTTTCGATATATTGTGTTAATAGAAAGAGCGTAGACATGTCGTGGGAAACTGAACACGTGCATATTATTGGAGATTTTTGACTCCTATTCAACTAAGGCATCCACGGCGAAAGATACGACTGTTTACCGAATGCACAAACCAGCGACGTTTCATAGAATTTTGCGTTGCGTTTCAAAGCAGTGGATTTCTATTGACACAAGCAAGGTTGTTGTTAAACATCAGTAGCTACTAAAAAAGAAAACTAAATTATCTTGCCCAATGAATTCGAAATTTTTCAAAATTCATGGATGGCTTTTATCAGCATCCATGTGGTTTGCAGGTCACCTATGAACTACCCGATTTTCAGATGAAGAACTGCACTCACCGCTTCTATTCAGATTGAGCTATCCAGTAGTATCGAAGAGGTGTACCTGGAATCGAGCCCAAATGGATGGTATACCAGGTTGTATTCTAACTTTCTTCGCGGGGAACAAAGTATACATTATGGGTCGCGAGCCTTTTCACGTGTATTCTATGTCCACGTGCTGGAAAAATGGGATTCTACTGCGCTGCGATCCAGGAATGGGCTGAGCGCTTCCAAGGCCACTGTTAAACTGGTTCCACAGTTTAATACAATGCAGTGACCAATGAAGCGCTGTTTATTTTAAATGTTCAGGCTTGTCACTTTCTTGAGAGTCTCCTTCGTGATTTTTTCAAGCGGGATAATAAGAGTAAGTCTGTGATAATGAATCATCAGCCTGCTAGTTAGATGACAGTTGGCTCTTGTGGCCTAGAAAGTACTATGGAAATCTGGTATGAATTGTGGAAGAGCTTTGTTTTAGAATGGTCTATTTTGTGAGGAATGATGTAATCGAGGCCTTTCAAAGATGACATCCAAACAGCATTGAGCAGCTATTTCATCTTCATTGGGAATCACCGGAATTACGCACCTCATGAAGTTTCGAACCACCGACATCCAAGTCAGTGGATGAACAATTGACCGTCCGGTCAGTGCGAACGATCAGCTGTGTGGTTGATTAGGAAAGCTCTAGCGCCAGTCATCCTTAAATCACATGACCTGATTACACCTATTGATTACCTCCTCGAATGTTGACTTCTCCGGTGGAATTACTATTCTTGAGTCACGTGACCACGTCATGTGGATTCCATGATTAAGTGATTAGTGGCACTGTGTAAGTACAAGTTACCCACAATACTGTTCAGCCTCCTTAGTTAAACTACTAGCCGTAAGGTCATCGGTTCGAATCTCCATAAAGGTTTCTGAGACGCGTACCACAGATGGTTTCCAATTTTCAGAGTAGATAGAAAATAAGTCTCAAATTGAGATTTGATTAGTCACCAGGAGGCCTTCAGGTACCACGGTTTCACTCTACATAAATCTCCCACGAATCGAACACTGACTCAGTTGTTCATTCTCATTTCCTGCAGCTAAATGGCAGTAACGATAGATTTCATCTCGCTGTTTTTGTGGTCCTATGAGATGCAGAAACAGAAATTTAATCTAAATTAATTAAAATTTAATTAAATAAAATTAAAAACTAGCCTGGATTACTGGTATGCTTTCTGTCCTTCCACGCTCGTGTTATCAGGCTAAACTCTGTGTATCTGACATTAGGCTAATACGGTACTCATAAGTTTGCTGAAAATTGTTCGACAGCCCACGACCGGTTTTGCCATTGTTGTGGCTCATCAGGTAGGCACAGTCCCCGAGTTTCCAACAACCTTATGTTCCGCTTGAGCCCATGTTGCACGAAATAAGCGAAGTACACTCATTTTCAGACCGATTAGGTTTTTCGGGAAACTCACCCAGAATCCAGCTGAATCTTTCGTTTATGATACTTTTAAGCAAACGTATGAGTAGTGTATTACGTCTATACATGCATCGCAATATCTCGAATAACGTACCAGCTAAAATACGAGGCGGCCTGATGCAGTACATTCAGTTGTGTAAAATCATCATAAACGAGGGATCCGGCTGGGTTCCAGGTGAGTCTCCCGCAAAACCAAATTCGTTTGCAAAAGAGTGTGTTTCGATAACTGATATTATTTCTAAATAGGAATTTTCTTCGATCAAGCTGGAGCACGTCTGCGTAGAATGTGTCTGAGGAATGTTTTCATAAAGCAAAGTAAAACTGCACCGTGTCATGATGCGTCAGAAGAAAAGTCATTTATTCTACGTCTACTAATGCAAAGCACAAATCATCTATTCACTGTCCATTCAACCTTCAGAGAACACTGCGTTAAAATCCTCTGCCTTCGTTAACTTTTAACCTTTCAGTGATCCTTAGACTGCCAATCGATAAATGCCCAATAGTAGTTGCACAGTGTCTCAGAATGTCTCTTGACTGAGCTATGAGGGTCTATGACACCTTGTCACTTTAGTACATGACCGGATTACCAGGCATACACTTGAGAATCCATCCAGGATACGAGCTCACAATACTTTGATCTTTCCTTGGCTTCAACTGAAAAAAACTGTACCAATCATAGTTGAAGTCACGTGTCAAAGTACTTCTTGTGAGTTACTCTTTTACACATGAACAATAGGAACACTCGACTACGCCAAAACTCTACTTATAGGGCTCGCTATGACTAACAGGGATGCGCATTTGGAAAAAAACCGCCATGGTTACGTAATTGTTTTCCAACTATCTTTGATCATCACATCTACAAGGACTGTTTTTTTTGCCTTGCAGTGTAGAATCTGTCTTTCCCCATTCTACACAAAAGTTCCTTGTTAATGAACAATAGGGACAAAATTGCCAAATTCTTCGGTGCGTTATGTGGAGCTTGACATGTTACTCACCAATTCAACAGTAGTTTTTGCGGACCGTGATAAGTGGGGTCCTCACGAGGGAGAGTCTTTGCCGAAGGGGAAGAGCCATTTGTTTGGCACACTGTGTTCCATTTTGCAAATTTCAGCTTGCAGTTAAAAAGGTCACCTTTTAGAAAGATGCTTTCCAAGTTCGATCCCATCCATTTCGGGCTACGTTCAAGGAGATCATAAAAAAAAACGAAAGCAGCTTAAACTACATCTGTTTACAAAAAGAAACAGAATTACAGAATTTGCAAACTATGCTGACAATGACGAAAGACTCAGCTAAATCCCAGTCGAATCTCTCCACAAACACCGCCTTGTGTTTCAGGCAATATTTGGTATATCGAAGTATATTTTTTCGACGGAACACACAGCCCATAAAAGTGTTGGAAATTCGTCGACATTCCAAAACTGGTTTTGATTTTTCTGAGGCTCATCAGGCAAAAGAAAACAATTTCTCGGGCAGTAAAATCCCATCTAAGCACGGTGTGCACGGAAAACGACGAAGTTTTTAGAAAGTGGGGTTAGAGGCCCTTAAGCTCCTTATCCAAACGTCTGCAGTTCTCTCTGTACACTCGCGTAATTTGTTGGTATTGGAAGAACTTCGTAAAATGCTCAAATAACAGTGCATGGTGACCGCGTGTGCGACCACACTGTAGTGATCAAACACGTTAGTCCTGTGTAGCATCGCATTAGAGTTCACTCAGTGAAGCAGCCAGCGATGAGCATGGATCGAAAGTCAATACCGCGTCTACTACTTTTTCTCTGGTGTGATAGATGAAACAGAAGTTTTAATCCGGGAGATTTGTTTGATTGGAATTTCATAACTGCTTATTTGTGATCACAAGAGTTTCGAGAAAGATTTCAAGACGCTTTTGACTGGGAAGCGCATTCAGGCAAGTCATTCGCTGCAAAGGTCAGTACTGTTACCTGGTTTTTATGGCGACGTAATATAGATGACATTTACTTCGTTAAAGTTTACCGTTTCGCATGGAGTATAATCAGGGTAGTTCAGCATACATCGATAAAACAGTGACATTCTCAGATTGCCTAGCCTAGATTGTCCAGACAGATCATCAGTTGGGGGTGTCCCTGGGGTTCTTCTATGCTAGACTACTCATGAGATCGTCCCATTTTGCTAACTATGACAAGGAAACACGTTGTTACCAGCCACACAATCAATCCTGAATCCTGAAATTCGGCTCCTATGACAATACACAGCCTCAATTTTGTTTCTGTCGGTCGATAGCAAGTATTTTCAGAGTTCCCAGTGTGATCATTCAACTGGAAGATGATTGGGGTTGATTGAGTAGTCAGGCTTCTGTTGGGTATCTTTAAACCACTTACCAGCCAGTCGTCATCCGAAATACGTATGACCTTGCTAACAAGGTTGCTGGATTTCAGTTGGACCTAGACGATGTTCTATTTAGCTTCGATGTCAGCTCAATGTATACGAACGTTCCTAAAGCGGACGCTCTGAAAGAAGCGTGGTGGTTGCCACTGGCACAAAACTATGCAAGGATGAACGCAACTATGTGTAGACGAAATAAGTGAAGGCATAAAAATATGTTAAACTTCATAAAGGAAACCACTCACAAGGTTGCTGAAAACTCTTCGACAGCCCACGACTGGTTTCGCCTTTCTTGAACATAAGGTTGACACAAACTCGTGGACTTCGCCTACCTGATGAGCCCCAAGAAGGGCAAAACCGGTCGTGGGCTGTCGAAATGGTTTTCAGCAACCTTGTGAGTAGTTTCATTCATGAAAATATACTGCGATATCTCGAATATCCTGCCAACTGAAACATGAGGTACACTGTGCGAAGCACATCCAGTTGTAGGATATAATAAACATGTTCCAACTTCATTCATTTTGTCTCATTCATTTGTCTCAAGAACAAGATTTAGCAATTGAATCTCCAATATCCCCGATTTCGGCCGTCATTTACGTAAAAGACTTTGAACAGAAAACTTTAACCGCATTCGGGTGTCCGCCACAGGTTTTCTGGCGTTTCTTTCGGCGTTTTCTTTCAATATCTTAAGACATTGTACCCTCACATTAATCTTAACATGGAGCTAGAGTCCACATCGGCTACGCTATATTTCCTTGACCGCATGACACACAAGAGTGGTGGGGGATTACAAAAGACTTTCGACCGGATACCAACAGACAATGGAGCGTTTTTAAACTACTCATCAGCACATCCAAAGGTGGTACATGCTAGTATAGTTTAGTACAGTAAAGTAAGAGCACAGTGCACGGAGGCAGTCGGCCAAACAGCAGCAAAACTTGACGTAAAAAAGTGACTTCAATTCAGCAGATAGCCAGTAGGTTTAATTAACGCAGTTGAATATCAGGTGATAGTCAGTGATTCGGCAGTGGACACTGGGCACTTGGGAAATGTGAACATTTTGAGACGAGTACTGAGATTCTCACCACTGCAACTGACGGTCGAAGCAATGAAAAATCGCCACACATCGCCAGCGTATGGAGAGCGGTTTTAGATCAGCCGAGACAACACGGGGCGTTGTAATGTTATCACCCTCCATTTTCCTGGCAACCCCAAAAACCAAACCAACAAAATCTGTTAACTTCGCCCAAGGGGATTATTCCATTGAGGGGTCCTAGAACGGAAAAGCAAGGTCTCAAAATCCTGATTCAACCTGAATACCTAACAAAGCTTTCGTAAGTTATCCACGATAACGAATACACAGGAACAAACAGACACCTAGAACTGATCAACTCGGCTAGGCATAAAAAATCTCACCGACTGGTTCTCCGACCATCTTAAAACTCGGTCACCATGGCAACTTATTCGCTTGATCTGACGAAACTTTTGAATCAAAAGCCCATCAATAATTCCTAGTTTATTCCTATTGTTTTTTACCGGTAAGCGATAAGTTCTAATCTACATGGAACAACATCCATCGTCATCACACTTGATTGCGTCCAATCGATATAAACACAAATCTGGTGTGTGTGTGTGTGTGTGTGTGCGTGTGTGTGCGTGCGAACGGGCGGGCACGCGCAGTCAATTCGCAAATAACATCACAAAGATCGTTTAGTCTAGGGTACCAATGATGCACTTCACTTATCTCAGCAATACTAAATCATAGGAGACGATGTAAACAAAGAGATGGCTTCACAAACTGGGAGAGGACGGAAATTTGTGGATTTGGTTTCGGGGGCATACTAATGGTGCTGGTGCCCGGCGGCGATGGTCGTGGCAATGACCCATGGTTCAAAATGTTCCCCTCCCCTAGAAAGCATAAACAATTCTAGAATCACAAGAAGAACTAGTGTCTGACCAAATGATACACAGTCCGGAACTCAGACAGCACTACGCACACGTGTGTATGGCTATCAACAAATGGTTGAAGTCAAGACAATTCGAAACGTGTCCGGTGCATAAAATTGTGTTATGCAGAAAGTTGATGCATCCACCGTGGCCTGCGAACAAAGCTGGTAGCTGTGCCCCCGAGATCCAAACAGTTTGTTCACACCTGATATCAGTGACAATAGTAACCAAAGTATATCGGATAGAAAATTAAAGTCAGTATACAATCATATGGTACCTGATACATCCAGATGCTCTTTCGGTATGATGTTCCTCATGTATTCTATTCATTTTGCTTTGAAGCAAGATGCTTTCTGCAAAAATCAAATCCGGAATTCCTCTCGGAGCTCAAAGGAAGTTTTTTCTTAAGAGTACCTCTTGTAGGGAGGTCGGAATTCCTTTCAAAAAGGGGCAAACACAAAGTAAAAAACTTTGCTTATCACGTAAAGCTACACAAAATGACTTTTGATGAATTCGTTCGGCGTCAGTGGACATATCTCTGCCATCTGAACAGCGTTAGCTTCCCACTCATCAATCTTTTTTCTGTTAGACACAATTTGCTCAACGTCACGCACCAATGAAAAATGTCTAGAATTCGTGTTCAGAGCATTGACAGATCCGGTCCATGGGGTCAGTTTCAAACTTGTTCCTAAACAAAGAATCAAGAACTATAAATTGCTTCAACGTTGGTTGGAAGACTTTTGGAAACAATTAGGAAGTCATGGTTTCACTGAAGTTTGGAAAACAGTCGGTAGATTTATTGCCAACAAGTGGAAAGTTGCTGAATACCCTATCGACAGTTGGGTCGCTGATTATGTAAAGTATAGTTTAGCTGACGATTCATCAGTCTATCTTATAATTTCGTTTCCAGTACAGGATTTTTCACGTTTAAATTACGTTCGCATGTTTTTCGATTACAAAAGGTCGTACTTTGGTCCAGTGGTTATGCCGACAACTCGTTCGAACCGGCCTGGCATGGAGTTACAATCTCATCACGCTTGTGGCACACATTTGCACTTGTCTGATGCGCCTCGGAGTACTGCACCTGGATCAGTCCAAACCGGATAATGCTAAATCTGTTCCCACAAGACTATCTTCCTCTCTTCCCTCGGAAGTAATGGCAACTGGTGAGATCTCTGAAAGGTTTGATGTAAGTTTAACCGTACTTTTGTCTTTCTTTTCAACCGCAACAGTGTAGATAGATATCGACCAGAGGTGAACACTGAAATCTACAAACGTTGTCTAGCTACAAGCGTCTATATACCCGAGTTTCTCCAATGTGGTAAGTCCTGACAGGAAGGGGGAACTGCATCGATTTCATGAACCGAGATCCATGAGTTGCTGGATTTTGAGTTCTTTACTTCTGTACCTCTGTGTGAATTGAAGTGCTACTCATTCTCAACTCCATCAAATTCTTATGGAAGCCACTGAAGATTATCTGAACTTAGCAGATCATTCTATGTGCGGCAACACTTATGTTTTGAAACTCTGTACAACAAGTAGATGACAGAAACGAAGTGTCGTAAACGTCGAAACGCACATCAGAAGACAGCTTCGGATTGTGCACCGAACTATACTCAAATAAATGTCTTCTACGCAGCAAAGTGTCCGTTTGGTCGATATTGGTGGTTGGAGTTTCGAACCCATCACCGCCCAGGTAACAGTTTCAACACGACCGTCTGTCGACAAGCGGCTGACCAACAGTATGATCCACTCGCACTTAGCATATAGCGTCACTCATCCCTCCGAACCGCGAGTCCATCACATTGCTGATCAACGCTCATGTGCGAACAATTGTATTCAGGCCACTAGTCTCGAAGCCGCGAGCTCAAAACTCCCTTGAGTTTTGTGAGATGCGCTCTGGTTGTGATTTCCAATAAAGATGAAACAGCTTTTCAGCACAGGTGGACTTCACTTACAGGCTGAAATCTCAGTTGCTACCTTCTTGGTTCTGAGGTTTCCATCTACTGGTCTTAAGAAACAATTGCTGCTATTGCACGCTTACAACGCCGCACAATTCAAATCAGCGTTGTTTAGCTGCGCTTCCCGTTGACGATGGCATGTAGACAGCCAATCAAGTCTCACTACGTGTTTGGGCTGTACTAGGGGATATGTTCGTGATCTACTCAGTGCACAAACCAGTAGTAACAATAATTCGCCGTAAATTACTCAGCCGTTGACATGTACGCTATATAAAATGAAGTATGTGGAGACTGTGAAACAACCAGGCCTCTGGCGCTCATGTTCTACATCGACGCAAAGTCCAAACTAATCTCCATATGGTTCTGGGCGGTCTGAAGACCTTTCAGAAGTCTTTCCTCGATCCCAACCAAGTGGAAGATTACGCTACCCAGTGCAAAAATATCTAGCAAGTCTATTACTTAATTGACGCACAGAATGATTCCGTGAATCTTTACGTTACCAGGCTTTTCGGATGGTATCTTTAGGTATAGTGAAAAAAATTGTGGTACAACGCGGGTATTTTAATTGCCACGTTTGCTCGCGCTATCTTCAAGTTAGTGTACTTTGCCATTTACTTTCGAAGTTGTTCAAAAGCTCGGTCTTATCTCCAGGCGATGACAGCTGTCTTCTGATTTTGGTTGGAAGACACGTTTTAGAAATCGACATTAACCTCGTGGCCTACAGCCAGACCCCGGTTTGTTACCACGCACGAATTCAGCGGGTAAGACGTCTGCGTTCACACACAATTTTTTCTGGTTTACCGACAGTTACCATTGAAAAAGCTTGATACTGTTAGAAGTCACGGAATACTTGAGTAGTAGACCATTAGGTAGATGGCTCTTTAAAGTTTGACACTGGGTAATGAATTCTCCCACGCGGTTGGAAATGAGGACAAGCTCTTAAAAATCAGTAGACAATCAAGTGCAGTTCAAGAGCTTTAATCACCAGTCAGTTCGCAATGGCGTGTAACTTGATGTTCGCAAAGAATATAAGGTCGACGAGAGTTCGGCAACTGAGCCAACTTAACGAGCTTCAAGAAGAGCGCCCGAATAGATTTCAGCAAACTTATGAGTAGTATATTCCATTAGATAAACCATCTCTCATAATTTGTTACGCTTCTTTGGACGTAAATTACGGTATGCCTCAAAAAGTCAAGTAAGAATGTCGGAGAGATATTTCTTCCTCCACCGTTCCAGTGTTTGGAGGATAAAGATATTTTACTTCTGGACGAATACGCTCATTGGCTTACCAGTTTGGTTTCCAAGGGAGACTCACCTGAATTCCAGCCGCAGCTCTCGTTTGTGATGCTCTTTGAAGGGCATTCAGCAAGATTACCAGTAGTGCGTCACTTCTATATTTAAATTTTCTCGATATAACCCAACCCATTAGTTTGCTGAAGACTGTTCAACAGTATGGTCTTTCTTGGGGCTCAGCAGATAAGCATAGTCACCGAGTTTCATCGATCCTAGGTTCCACGTAAAAATCCAAGTTTGATCAAGTGGTTCACTACTCTTATTTGCGAATTAAGTTGTTGGTAAAGACAGACTCACTTGAATCGTAGCCGAGATTCTCCTTTATGTTTTCATTCGAACGGATGTACGGCACATAGACACTGTAATTTGATGCAGTTGGCTCTGATGTCTCCGCATTCCTGTTTTGGACTTTGCTGAATGCATTAACCGTGGGTAGTTGCGCTTAGAACCATGGTTCCGTGTTTCACCTTTGGTTTCATCTTCACAAAACTTTGGTTGCCGGCTTGTTAGGGATGCGTTTCGTTGGATTTGGTGCTTGCGTTTGTACACCTGATTTGTTAGTAGCTAGTATCAACATTGCGACCGATCAATCAGCCCTGACCTTACCATTATCGTATGTGTCTGAGTTCTCTTGTTACTTTCGCCGTTGTTGGCCACTGTTGGTGTTGGTGCCACAGGTAGAATGGCAGTTTTAGTGAAATCAGACTTGTTTGTCTTCTTACTGAATAAACGGAACTGAAAAAACATTCAAAAAACTAACATAAATTTTTGTTTACAATCGGAACAACTTCTCAACTGTCATTCTAAATTTCCCGATCTAGGATGTCAAAAGACGCGATGAGTTGTCTGCCACGCCCTGTTCAAAAACCCCAGTGTGGAATCGGAACAACTTCTCAACTGTCATTCTAAATTTCCCGATCTAGGATGTCAAAAGACGCGATGAGTTGTCTGCCACGCCCTGTTCAAAAACCTCCAGTGTGGATTGTGTAGTACTTCCAGCTCGCAACAAAGATGTCTACAAATTAGCGTAGCTCACTGGATTTGAAAATGCTGAAATGCAGATCGTCAAAAGCATCAGAATATTGACTGTTGTAGTTACGCCAGTGGCGACCAGATAGTTCACCTCGTCAGTGTCTAATGTTCTCCAACGATGATGTCCTTGTCGTAAATATTTTCTGGTGGCACTTCTATCGATTAACCGCACCGTAGTCTCTCTATTTAGACAACGTTTATTCCATCAGCCAGTTTCATTCTTCATTAGAACGCCTATTCTCCAAATTTCCGGCACTTTCTGTTTTCATTCGGACTTGCGTGTAGATTATCACTCATTTGCCAGTGTCGCGTTTGACCAAACACATGAATGGTAGTAATAAAACCCGGAAGGGGGGGTAGCTATCCACCTACATAACTCATATCTGGATTTACCAGTACTGACTCATCCAGACACATCTTACGTTTTCTGTGAAACAGGTGTTCTTCAAAAAATCAGCTCAATACCAACCGAATCCTACTGTGGTAAGGGGCTTCAAATGAGTGTGTTGAACAGCGGAATTATCTTCAAATTATCGAATTAGGCCCTTTAGTATAACACTACTTATGAGTGTGCTGAATACCCATGGGGACCTCAGTGACAGTTTTGTCTAAAAGGAGGTGCAAAAAAATGATTTCTCCGTACAAACAGAATTAGGCGTCCAGTGCGCCATCTTCGTGAGAGGGCGCAGTTGAAGAGACGGACTGAATACCACATGAGATATTTTGGGACAAATTTGTCGTTGCCATGTCCTCAACCAGCATTCGGTTTAATCACTGAAAGGGTTAGGCTCGGTAAGGGTACCATAGACGAGTCAGAGAGATGGCACTGACTGGCCTGCCTGTCAAGGCTTTCCAGTCAGGTAGCATCACAAACACTTAAAACCTACCGGAAATTTTTGGGTTTTGCTTCTGGTGGTTGCGAACTCTGTAGAATGCATGCTCACGTCACACCTTGTGTTTGACGGCATGATAGTAAATACTTAGGTTATCAGCATTATAGTTGCATGAGTAATATACTGACTGATCTTGTTTCATAACCGTACGGCCCCACTTACCACATTTCCGATGGAACCAAGATTGCTGGCTACTGTTGACAAATTCACACGCAAACGAGTGTATTCACAGATTAATGTGAGCACCCTTTGTTCGATCCTTGTTAGTTTATATCATTTTAGTCTCAAAATATTGGTTTTTCAGAAGAGAGACACCCGGATATCTAGAAAAACATTCCTGAAACGGTCTTCTTTGAACCATTTCTGACCCTTTTTGCCTTTGCGAGAATACCTGTACATGTACTAATGGTCCTAATCACTCACACTGATGTTGCCCCCATGTTTGCTGAAGCAACGTCTGCAGGCAGACTGCAAAGCTTGGCAAACAAATCAACCGCCACGTGACCAATGAACAGTTAACGCACCCGATATATTTTGCCACTAAATTTGTGAACATTTACACCTTAGGGAACATGGCTTGTAATGATCAGGAATATGAGAACGAGAGGTCCAGATCTCCCGGTGATCTAGTGGTAAATTCTGGTCGATTCTGTTCGCCCTTGAGCACGACGAAGAAGCCTGACACGTGACCCTTCCATCCTTTGTTTTTAGGCGCTTCTGTTGAATGAATGTAAAGTGGTCATTTCCACTTGGCCTTCGCGGTGTCAGGTTTGAAGGGCTCAATTAGCTCAGATGACCTGGTGAATTCAGAATGTTCATTTCCGCCTCAGGTTGCACATCAGCCATGTGCCCAGTGGATTCTGATCAACTTGAGTCTAAACTGTGTCTCCGTAGGACTTTTGCATTCTCCTGTTTATATAGCATACTGGTCTTTGAACACTCTTTGCACCATAGAAACCGACATCCTTTCTTCTCACGTTAGAGAATCATCCATGAGTTTTACGGTACATGCGCACGCGCGCTCGTTCATTTCGGTTTCAACATTCACGTAAAATAAACCGCTGATTCATTCACCTGTTGACCACACCTAAATACGTGAAATCGCCCGGTAGACGTTACAAGAAAACGAGTTCAGAATGAACTGAGAATGGGTACAAACAATTTCTTTAATGTTTATAACCGGAAACACTGCGTTGCTTGTCTCGCCTTCTTCTCTACTTATGCGTTCACGGCGTCACCACATAAATGTCAGAACGCTACAGACAAAGACCACACATTCCGAGACTTCAACCACATTTGTCTTGCAAAAAATGTTTCCGAAATTGCAAGATGCCATGCTTAAATCATCCGCATAAAAACCAGCTGTCTGGTAAATTCTTCTGCAGTTCTTTGCTTCAAGAAATGGGCTTGAGCGATAAGAGTCATCCAACTTTTTTATTGGTGTAGTCTACACAATATCATCTAGTTCACCTCCTTAGACTGTTAAAATATCCCAAGAAGCAAACGTCATCTCGAAACATAAAATTCGTGCTGATAAGCCGACCCGACACTCCGATCATACTGTGAGAGTTTTTGACGATCTTTCATCAATCTTTTCTGCACGTTTAACAGCCTTTTAGAGTGCTGGTTTTGCAAGCCATATTGTCAAAACTCTTGGTCCTGTTTGCACTATCTTGATCTTCTCTGCGGTTGACAAATTGCTTCACGAAATAGTCATCAGATGAAAGGTACTGTTCTTACACCACTCGTTTCACGACAACTCGGTAACCATGTGTGGTATGCCGGCTTGATTTTGATAGGTAGTAGTGTAATAATCATTCAGCAGTAACATTTCCGGTGGCTAGCTGCCACGCCACTCGACGGAAGTACGAGGGTTGAGATACTGCCAGGTTGCCCAAACCTGCACAGGCATAGTCTAGTTGCCGGGGTTGGGTTCGATTCATGAGCCTTCCTCTTAGCAAGTTCACTTCCTGACCACTGAGATCTCTGGAGCTGATCAATAATGATCAGTTGAAGAGTTTTGAAAAGTGACGTCAACGTATACCAAAACCCCAGATGAACCGTACAGCGTTTCCTTCCTTATTAGAAATCATAAATAGTGCGCACCTCGCGAATGACCGAGTAAACTCCTAAACATCGACTAAAATAGCAAAATCTCAGCATATTATCTACTAACAAGAATATGAGCAACTTATAAGGAAGTACAAATTTCGAGTGGACCCTTCCTATGAGAAATCGTCGGTCACAGAGGCAAGTGTGTCTGCGTGATAGGAACATTGCGTGGTTGAACATTGCGTGGCGTTATGTCCTGATAAAGGGCGATTTAGTAACACTGCGCTATAACCGGATTAGTGTTCAACCGCTTGCCAAGGGGATGAAAATTCGAATGTTTTTGTAGAACCATGAAATGCGCCCTGCCAATGATTCCCAATGAGGATGAAGCTGCAGCAGGTGGCATTTCAACTTCTCGGCTAATTAGCATTCCATTTCATCTTGCGAGCAACGTTGTCCCAAAGCTGCGAATGAAACTCTCCGTGATTTGATTGATTTGTTTCTAGCTGCACTTTCCTCTTGTACTTGCCGGAATACCACCCTTGATAGCGTTGGAATTGGCGCCGCTAAATATATTCTGTTCGCACTAGCTGGAGCTTTTTCACATCAAGCTGCTGGAAACGTTCACCAGCAGATTACGCTCAAAGATAAAGACGGGGCTTCTTGAGGGATGCCCGCCTCCGCGCCGCATAAATAGTCATACGGCGGTTGGTTCTGTGGGTCGGTAGATCACTAGCGGGATGGGGAAAGGACCGCTAAAAAAGGGCATTAAATTTACTGCAAACAACCTTATGCTAGTTGTGAATGAGTACATTGGTGTTCAGGGTAACCTTGTCTACTCACTCGTGTTTGGGGATCCAAATTAACAGTGGGTATGATTGAGGGGACGAGATAGCTCAGTGATTAGAGCGCGAATTTACTGACAGGAAGGTCCGTGATTCGAACCCGACCGCTGCCTCTCGGCTTCCCCTGTCTAGGCTTGGGAAACCTGGCAGTATCCTAGCCCTCGTGCTTCCTTCTGGTTGTATAGCTGAACGACTGATTGATAAATTATTAGGTATAAGCGACAGTCTATATCCGTTCTAGGTGACACACGTGGTTGAGCACCGAGATTCATTGTGTCTCAAGGTCAGTCCAAAGTGGAATTCATCTGGCTAGTCAGATTTCGTCGAAGTGTCACCCAGATCCAACAGTTTTTCAGACTTAAACCTGTGCAGCCATGAAGCTGAAACAGTTCTGTTTTTGCGTTCCACTTCTCGGCTGAAATTTGCTTGCTTATTTCGGGAAGCGTCGTTAACTTCGCTCTACTGTAAGCCACATGGCCCGCGTATCACATCGCGTATCGGTGCTCATACTATTCCGATTATTTTTGAGCATTTCACTGCTGAGGCTAGCTCACCACAGGTTTCGGCGATTCTTGAACTGGTGCTGTAACAAGATCTGTCAGTCGTCCGCAAAGCGTCCACGTTTTTTCTACTTTTCAACGGATAGTCAAATGGCCCGCAATCTGCAACCTTGGCCCATAACATGACTGCTTTAAACGCGCTTTCGTGAGCAGAGCCTCTCCGTAAATTGGATGTTGTGCCAGTCGTATCGGTGACAATCTGTGACATTGCTAAAATAATTGAAAACACAAAGAAACGTAACACACAAAGGCAGGATTTCATGTGATCTTTTGTTATGACCTGTTGGTACACGTGAGGATACTGTTAACTAACCAGTGAGTAGTACGCATTCCGCTGATAAACTACAGTTGGTGACTTTCTGACCAATGTGAATTGACAGAACTCTTGGTTCTCTATACTATTCAGCCAAGTCTAAGAAGCGTAACAATTGGGTTCAGTTGCTTCTTCTATCCCATGTAATATATGATATTGCTATTTTTATCATCACGTTTGTTACTATTATTCTACTCCAGTTAAACCAACACTACAAATGGAGCGGAAGCCGTCCAGGACAACTGACTAACCTACTTGAACTCTGCCCCACTAACCGGCCGTTCGATTTCACCGCCAATTCCATGCGGTCTAGCCAAGAAAGCCTACCATTTCAATCCCGATTCCAGCCAGATCTGTCTGAGCTTCGGAAAGAATATGAGTACGAACTGGAACGCTTGACTAGGGAACATGAACTACAATTATTCCGAGTAAGTTATTCGGAAAAAATCGCTTCTAACTGAAGCCGGAATACCTCAGTTTATAAATAACGTGTCAATCAGTCAGGTATTCGTTTATCCTGCACCACTGAGCTTAAATACAGTCAAATGTGGACTGAGAATAGTCGTTGAATTGGTCCAGAAAATGAATACTTTTGGGTATATCTATCACACGATCCAGGGGCCTTCAAAAAGAGACCGATGGACTCGATAGACATGTGCATTCTCAGCGGACAAATGAGTAACTCTGTTTGGATTCTATTTTACAAGACACCTTGCTTAATTTAAAGGGATTCGCGGCATGAATGGTTCCGTGTGGCTCAGCTAAAGTTTCCGGGTGTGCGCGTAATAGGCATATGATCGCTTTTTACCCTAATCTGCATTTCGCTTGGCAGTTGAATTCGGTACCCTTTGTGAGACTATCAATAACATTTGTCTTATGAAACTTGAAACAGATTCGATCCAACAACCATCAAAATGAGATTCAGGCACAGTTAATCAACAGCACTTTCATGGACTCGTATGCTTTGTTTGATAGCGTCCCGGGTGACAACGCCGTTTTATCAATATCATAAATGACGGTCACTTAAGTCATAAGGTATCGTCCATTTGACGGCGCATAGTTGAATCTCTTTGTCTGGAGCTAATCAATCCTTTCAAGAACCATCCATAGAGTTCGAAAGGTCTGTGCATGATCTATTAGGCTTGATTCGTGTGCTTCTACTGTGTGGTGGACCCGGAACATCACAAAATATCTCCCGCCGCTATTTATCCATTCACGTTTTGAACAAGTCTACTGACAGCACAGAAACTGCGTCACAGAGTAGGAGATCTCGTGAGTGGCAAACAGCGGGATAAGGCAATATCGGCAAATGAGATGGTTGTGTTTGTGTGCACGAAGTTATTACATCCTGTTTCGGGCTCCTTACAGGAGCTGGAGGCAGTCCTTATCGAGGATTTGATGAGCGCCCTGTTATTCAATTCAGCCGCCGCAAAACCAATCAGGTAAAATAATGTCAAACTGAGAAAGTATTCCGTCTCTCTGCCGCAGGAACAAACTTACGTGGAGATGTCAGTAACACTGGTTGACCTTCCGCCATTGCAGGGACATTTACCAACATCCAATATTTCCCTTAGACTCGTTAACTGACATTTTCGTCTCGCCATAGTTTACAGTCTTGTATCACCAGAAAATTCTTCAATAATTCATTTCAAGATGATTCCATATCTTCACATCCCTCTGACTTATCCACGTTACTGTGCTCTAAGCCTTCCCGTCCACCCACGCATCCCGGCACGCGCTTGAAGGATGACCTCGATTCTGGACA